>NW_027069864.1:180653-232619 GCF_002906115.3 Quercus suber | reverse complement strand
TATTAAATTTATAAAACTAGTAAAATTGACTAATATATCTATATATGTGAGGGAAATTTAATGATTTTCAAGCATATATTTAATAATTAAATAAGAAAGTTAATAAAATAAAATAATAACCATGAAAACATTAAAATTTATGATTAATTTTTAAAGTAAAGTTGAATATCTTTGAAGGATTTTAATTATAAATTTTTTTTTATTCCTTGTAAGAGATGGATAATTTAATTAAATAGAATAAAATTGTGTTAAGTTGTTTTAAAAAAAAAAAAAAAATTGCTAAGGGGTTGGACCGCACGGTTCTTGACCGGTTCGTACGGTCCAACCCCGGTTTTAGGGGTTCACGGAATTGCCACATATACCCGGTTCTTTATGCTTAAAAAACCGGTTTTCATCACGGTTCACGGTTTTCACGGTCCGACCTCCCGGTCCGGTCCGGTTCTGAGAACTATGGTTTGGAATGAGAGAATGGAATGGAAATGAAAGGAATGAAAAAGAATAATTTTATAATATTCTTCCATTCCCTTGTTTGAGGTTTTTAATAGAGAGAATGCAAAGTTTATTCCCTTATTTGGGAATTTAAGTGGAAGGGAATGAAATGGGTAGAAGGGAACACTCATTCTTCTTTATTCTCTTAAAACCTCAAATTTTCATTTTCCCGAAATTGAGAGGAATGGGAGGGAATAGAATTAGATTTAATTAATTTTTTACTAAAAGTCCCAAAATACTCCTATATACTATATAGTTAACCCTTTATTTTAAAATAGAGGTCTAATAGTAATTGTAAGGTCATAATTCATAGCCCAAGCCCAAAAGATATGGGATATGAGCCCAATGAGTCTAGTACAATGAATTTATAGAGAGTGGATGAAAGAGTTGGGCTTGTGGTGTATTGGACAACGGTTAATAAGGATTTCAAAAGAAGAACTAGCATGAAACACACGTAAACTTCAATACAATGATTGTCCAAGGAGATATATTATGAAGTAATCTATTAGTTCTTAAGGTCAATACAGTTCTTAGTGCTACACACATTAGAGCATTCTCATTTGATTTTGCATGTCTCATCAAAATACAAAATAGATGGTACTTTTCATTAAAATTGCACACAAAAAAAAAAAACTCCCCACATCCAGTGTGGCCTTTTACACAAGCAAAATAGCAACATATATATATATATATATATATATATATATATATATTTTNTTCTCTCTCTCCTCTCTCTCTTCTCTCTCTCTCTCTCTCTCTCTCTCTCATTGGGTTGCAACGTGTTGGTTGTGGTTGCAATGGTCACAAATCAATGCGTTGGTTGTGGGCCTTGTTGTTGGTGGCAATTATGTATCAACTTGGGACGATTGAGTTTTGTGATGCTAGTGGTGGTTGAGTGGCTGGTTTTGGTGGTTGTTGTGGTTGGATTTTGGCTGTGGGTTTGTGTAATGTGGTTTTAATAGATTATTTTAATGGGGTATGTGAAAGTTGTTGTATGATTGTGTGTGATGATTGAATGATGAGCAGAAACATGAAAAAGAGAGAACATATAAAGGTTTACATGGTTCGGCTACATCCACTATGAGAAAGCCTTGACGTTTACATATTACATTAATAATCGTGTTACAATGTACCCAATATAGAGTTTATATACTAGAGAATATTTTACTAACCCTAGGCCAACCTAAGGTTAATATGCTTATGATTCAAAATTACATGAGCCTATAATTGTTTGGGCCACTTTGGCCATAATGTGTCTAACATGATGAATTGTAAAATAAAGGTTGGGATGTGGGGTGTATTGTCAAGTGGGAATGTAAAAAAAAAAAAAAAAAAAAAAAAAAACAAAAGAGAGAGAGAGAGAGAGAGAGAGAGAGAGAGAGAATAAAAGATATATATATATATATGTTGCTATTTTGCTTGTGAAAAAGGCCACATTGGATGTGGGGAGTTTTTTTTTTTGTGCAATTTTAATGAAAAGTACCATCTATTTTGTATTTTGATAAGATATGCAAAATCAAATGAGAATGCTCTAATGTGTGTAGCACTAAGAACTGTATTGACCTTAAGAACTAATAGATTACTTCATAATATATCTCCTTGGACAATCATTGTATTGAAGTTTACGTGTGTTTCATGCTAGTTCTTCTTTTGAAATCCTTATTAACCGTTATCCAATCCACCACAAGCCCAACTCTTTCATCCACTTTCTATAAATTCATTGTATTAGACTCATTGGGCTCATATCCCATATCTTTTGGGCTTAGACTATGAATTATGACCTTACAATTACTGTTAGACCTCTATTTTAAAATAAAGGGTTAATTATATAGTATATAGGAGTATTTTGGGACTTTTAGTATTTTGGGACTATTCCCTCCCATTCCTCTCAACTTCGGGAAAATGAAAATTTGAGGTTTTAAGAGAATAAAGAGGAATGAGTGTTCCCTTCTACCCATTTCATTCCCTTCCACTTAAATTCCCAAATAAGGGAATAAACTTTGCATTCTTTCTATTAAAAATCTCAAACAAGGGAATGGAAGAATATTATAAAATTATTCTTTTTCATTCCTTTCATTTCCATTCCATTCTCTCATTCTAAACGAGACCTAAAGTTTGAGTTTGTTTGGATTTTACATCCTAAAGTTTACCTCTACTAGCAAAAGTACCCTGCCTACATGGCAAAAAAATTATACATCAGACACCAGCATATCACTTAACAGCCATCATGTAGGCTAATGGAGATGTTACTTTTGCTAACAGAGGTAAAGTGTGTAAAATTCAAACAATTCCAAACTTTAGAAGAATACTTTGTAATTTATCAAAAAAATTATATTAAGCATTCTGTCACAAATATTATATATATATATATATATTTTAACATATAGTTAATGTGCATGTTCGGTAGAAACTATGACGTCATTTGTAATGTCCTCTTTAGATTATCAATACGTGGAATCTAAAGCGTAATCGAGATTAATTTGTTAATGTCAACATTAGCAAATCAATGGGTGCATTCGGTAGTGGGATGCATTGATATGTCAATATTAAAAGATTGATGCATATTCATATTAATTTACCAATGTTGAATGTTCATCAAAAAATAATTTACAATGTTGAAATATGTTCACTGACTCACTCCATTCTTTTTTTTTTTTTTTTTCCTATAGAGCATTCTATTAGCAAATTTATCATATTCTATTTTACCATCTTAAAACATACTTTATTAATTAATTAAACCATTTTACAATAATCCAGTATCCCAACTTTTATTTTCCTATTCTACTCATTAAAATAATATATTTACATAATAAAATATATATTTTTCATTTTTTGTTTTTTCTAATTTTCTCCTCACACGTTACCTCCCAGACTCATCATTAACTTTACTTTTCACCTTCTTCCACACAACTCTAGTCCTCTATCCTCCATCATCCATATCAACCCAGATCGGCAAAACATAAAAAAAAAAAAAAAAAAAAAAAAGCCGCCAACATAGCTGCAAAACCCATCATTGCAAAAACTGTTTTCACTGCAAAACCCGCTCTCATCTCTCTCTCCGTTTGTGGGTTGGTGCTTCTCCACCTCCCCTCGATCTGATCTACTGTTAACGCTTACAGCTCCACGCTGTTTGTGAATGAGTGAACTGAAAAAGAAGAAAAAGAAAAAAAGCTAGAGAGAGGAGATAAGAGTGTGACCGGAGAGAGAGAGAGGAATTGATAAAGTGAAAATCGAATAAAATTAGTTTTTTTTTTGGCAATTGTGCTACAGTGCAATTCTAAGAGCATTCGCATTTGAAATGCTAAATGCCATATCTTGCTTTTATTTAGCATTTGTTTCTCAAAACTCTCACATCCGGAATTACAAAATCCAACAATTGTAAATTATTTTTACTATCTTGCTACAGTGTCATTCTACATGTAGAATGGCATTATAGCAAGATTGTATAACTTTAAATAATATTTTATTCTCTTATGTATTACTCTCTCTCTCTCTCTCTCTCTCTCTCTCTCTCTNTATATATTTTTTTTTGATGAGCACAAAAATTATATTAAACCATGGAGGGTGTGGGTGCGGTTTTTTTTTTTTTTTTTGGATGTGTGGGTGCAGTTTATCTTATTACAAATTATATACAGGAAAAATGAAGATGCCCCAACCATTACCAACATATAGGTTTTATTATTTATTTATTTTTTTGAGAAACAACCAACATGTAGGTTAATTGCCTGTTCGGTAGAAACTTTGACGTCATTTGTAATGTCCTCTTTACATATAGGTTAATTGTATGTTCGGTAGAAACTATGACGTCATTTGTAATGTCCTCTTCTCTCTCTCTCTCTCTCTCTCTCTCTCTCTCTCTCTCTCTCTCTCTCTCTCTCTCTCTCATTTTTCCTTCTCTGCGTGGGACAACAAAATCCACTTCCTTCAAGCTTCCTAGTGGTGAATCCACTTCCTTCGAGCTTCAACAAAATCGAGCTACCTAGCAACGAATTGAGTATTCTGGTTTTCATAAATTTTTGTTGTGTTTGTGGGTGAAGATTGTGTGGCTTCACAGTGGTTAGCGATGGAGATCGCGGTGGGTTAGTGTTAGGTCACGTGGGTTGTGTTCGTCAGGTGGGTTGTGATCTGTGTGGGAGTGGGTTTTGGGTCGGTGGGTGGCGATGGTGCTGTGGGGTGGTTGTTATAGTGGGGTTTGGGTTTGTTGTGATTTGTTGGGTTGATTTGGGTGGCGCAGCAGTGGTCGTGCGTGGTGGAGATGGGGGTGGATTCCAATGGGTTTTGCTATGTTTCTGGGTTTCTATTGTGATTTTGGGTTTCTGTTGGTGAGTCTGGTGTTGCTATGTTTCTGTTATGACGTTGGGTTTTTTTTATTTATTTTTTTAATATGGGTTTTTGTTCCTGTGGGATTTTGGTGGGTAGTGGGTAGTGGTGGTGTGGTGGTCATGGTGGAGGCGTGGTGGTGGTGACTGGGCAATGAAGGCGCGATGATAGAGGTTGAAGGAAGGTGGAGGAGAAAATTGAGAAAAAAAAATTTATTGTGTAGATATATTATTTTAATGAATAGAAAAGGAAAATAAAAATTGAGATGCTGGATGTATTGTAAAATGTTATTGTATAATTGATAAAATAATTTTTTGAGATGGTAAAATAGGATATAGTAGAATTTCCTAATGCGAATGCTCTAAAGGTAGAATTACACTGTAGCAGTATTGCAAATTTTTTTGCAATACTTACTTTTTACAAGTCCGGATGTGGGGGGTTTTTTGGGCCTTTATGCTAAATTTTGCCTACATAAGACGGCATATAACATTCCCACTGTAAATGCTCTTAGTAAATAATTTTATTGCCATCCTACCCCTACTAATTTGTTAATTTTGACTGTAATTACTAATTAGGGAATTTGGTGAGATGCACATTAAACATTAAATTTTTTTTTTTTTTTTTTGAGAAACATTACACATTTAACTTGAATTATGATGTTGAATTCAAAATTTAATAGTTTGAAATGAACATTATAAACGACTCCATAAAATATAGTGGACAGTTTATAATTAACCTTAAAAACTTATATTCTTAATTATATATTTCTATCCATCACCTGGGTTTTTTCTCTCTCTTTCCCAAATAGTTTCGTATGCCATCACCTGGGACCTCTCTTACCAATATATATATGCACATATAGTTGCAAGTGGCATCCACACAATAATAATAAGTCGAAGAGAGAGGATTGTGATCGAATGGAAAGAATGGAGGAGATGATGAAGGTCGTTCCCCTTGTTTTGAGGACCATTTTTTGGGTAGCTCTTATGGGATTGTCTGGCTTGTTATTTCATCTTTTCAACCGTGTGTGGCTTAAGTCTAAAAAGATCAGGAAGAAGCTACAAATGCAAGGCATCAAAGGGCCTCCACCTTCTTTCTTAAATGGGAATCTTACTGAGATGCACAAGATCCAATTCCAGGCCACCAAAGCAGCCTCATATCATGCTGATCAAATTCTAGCCCACGACTACACTTCTACCCTCTTCCCATATTTTGAACATTGGAGAAAAGAATACGGTATGAATAAATATGTACTTTCTTTCCGTCGGTCACCTCTGTTTGTCGTAGTAATAAATTATATATAATACCATTCATGATTTATGGCATGATATATTATTGATATGCTAGCTTAAGACATATCGAAAGCTCACTTGATTTGTGTTCTTTACACTGTAGTTTAAAGTTTAAATCCATATATGGTACTAATCAGTTTGTTAATTGGTTTCACTATAATTTCACCTGTATATGTATATATATCTCAGCTCAGCACAGGTAATTAAAGGTAATTGATTAATAAATTAAGCATTCCTTGTAAAAGGGCAAGTGCCATTCTTCGCTTTTATTTCCTTTTCATTTTTGATAGTCCTTGTAAAATTGAAATGCTAAAGAGGATACAGTTCCAAGTCAAAACCCAACAAAAACAATTAACGTCTTCCAGTTCCAGCCAATTGAAGTGTAGTTTGGTGCTTTTATTTTATTTTATTTATTTTTTCTAAGATCTTGACAGAAGAGGGAAATTAGTTTGGTGCTGATTCCAACTTTTATAAATTTGTTGAAGTTCAGTTTTGTTTACCATCTATCAGAATCATATTTTAAGGGGGAAGTCCACTCTGGCTGGCCTGGCCCTCCCCAGCTCACTTCTAACTTCTAGCCTCTAGGGCCCGACCCCCGAGGCAACGGGCCATTATCATTCAAAATACAAAATTTATTTTTTTATTTTAGATTTAGAAAGACTTGTCGAGTTCGACAATTACCATTAGCAAAAGCAACAATTTTGGGTACATCCTCATCCTCACCCTCCAGTGATTTCAAATATATTAATTAAAGTCGGCAATTTGCACCGGAATTCTCTTATAGTAATTTTTTTAATAGACTACGACAATGACTAATATTTTTAAACTATACTTTTCAACCATAATATTAGGTAACACAATAAATGTAGTAGTTTATTTATTTTAATTTTTGTTATAACAACATAGTAGTTTATTGAAAGATCGATACTTGTTTTCTTTTTTAGGTCAAAGATCAATAGTCATTATATAATATATATCAGAATAAAATATCATAATAAAATAGTAGCAATTAAAATCTTTGAAAATGATCTTAAATTTTGTTTTAGATGATTATAATATGTTACTAACCTGCAGCTCAAATTCTGATTATAATATGTTACTAACCCGTAGTTCGAATTCTTCCTCTTTTAAACTTCTAAATATTTTGTGCATGAGGAGGTATGAATTATAAGTCATATAATTAAGAACCCAATCGAAATATGCGGTATTTTTTTTTTTTTTTTTAATTTTTATAGAAAGTGGGCCTGGTATGGAGCTGGCAATGATTGGGCTCAAGTCTGAAACTAGATGGATTGGTTGTGGTCTGTTATATTATGGATTCTTGATTTATTGGCACTCGCTTCAATTGGTGGCCTTTTGCCTAACATCAAATTTAATTTGTTATATGTTTACGGTGCATGCAGGTCTGATATATACTTATTCGACGGGGATGAGGCAACACTTGTATGTAAACCAGCCGGAGCTAGTGAAGGAAATGAACCAGTGTATCACTTTGGCCTTAGGTAAGCCTTATTATGTGACAAAGCGACTTGCACCCATGCTCGGCAATGGCATTTTGAGGTCCAACGGCCTTATTTGGGCACAACAGAGGAAAATTGTTGCACCAGAGTTCTTCATGGACAAAGTTAAGGTAGTGGATCAAGATCTCTCAATTTATGTGGGGTTTCTCCATACTTTAAATTTAAATTAATCTAATAGGATCTAGTCGGATGGCCGTAGGGAATGGTGGGGCTAAATAACGCTTGAGAGAGTTGAGTCAGCACAAAATATAATTTTCCCGTATGCACATTTATAATGTATAATGATAAATCACTGCCAGTTCTAAAAGGTTGATCTCTTGCGAAGGAGCATTTTACTATTATTCTAACACTCTACTTTTAATGAGACCAAATTTCTCTTTAATAAGCGTGATCCATTTCATGAAAATTTTAATTTGTAATAAAAGATGTACAATGGTTCGAATTCCATAACTTTTAGGACAAGTGATAACATTAAATATTGGCAGGGTATGGTGGGGCTAATGCTTGAATCGGCACAACCATTGTTAAGAAAATGGGAAGACTACATCGAAGATCAAGGTGGTGTGACAGCAGACATTCAAGTGGATGAGGATTTAAAGGCCGTATCAGCAGATGTGATCTCAAGGGCTTGTTTTGGGAGCTCTTATTTCAAAGGCAAAGAAATTTTCTTAAAGCTTAGAAGCCTTCAGAAAGCTATTTCCCAGCAAGGCTTTCTTTTGGGGGTCACAAGTTTCGGGTAGGTTATAAATATGATTATATATATATGGTCCTCTTATTAATAATTCATTAAAAATATGTTATTCACAAATCTTTTGAACATGTTTATCATCCGTACGTACAGTTGATTTTGAGTTAAGAGTTAACAAAATATGACAATTGAATATATGTGTTGTAACGATGCAATTATAAGACTTGCAGTTGTAGGCTCCTTTCCCATCTATGGATGCAGATTCATAATATTAAGGGGAAAAAAAAAACGTGTAATTCGATGGATCTTGGCAAGACACTTGACAATTAATGAAGTGGCAGGTTTCTTCAAACGGGGAAGCAAAAGGAGATTAGCAATTTGGAGAGAGAGATCGAGTCATTGATCTGGAAGGTGGTGAAAGAACGAGAACAAGAATGCTTAGAGACATATTCATCTGAAAAGGATTTATTGCAGTTGATAATGGAGGCAGCCATGACTGATCAAGGTCTGGGCAAGGATTCAGCCAAGTCCAAGCGCTTCATAGTTGATAACTGCAAGAACATATACTTTGCCGGGCACGAATCCACTGCTGTTGCGGCCTCCTGGTGTTTGCTGCTACTGGCTATACATCCAGAGTGGCAAGATCGTATAAGGAAGGAGGTCGCTCAAGTTTGCCCCAATGGCCTGCCAGATGTAAATTCAGTCATGAACTTGAAAACGGTATATATATACATTAACATTAGTTTACAGTTTAATAAGTAATAATAATCTCTCTATCTAGCTTATATAAGTATATTTGTAATAAAGAAAATTTAATTTCATCGTACGTACGTACTGTACAGGTGACTATTGTGATTCAAGAAGTGTTGCGTTTATACCCACCAGCAGCCTTCGTGTCAAGAGAGGCCCTTGAAGAGACCCAAGTTGGAAACATTGTCATCCCCAAGGGTGTATGCTTGTGGACTCTCATTCCAACACTGCACAGGGATCCCAATATTTGGGGACCGGACGTCAACGATTTCAGACCAGACAGATTCACCGACGGTGTCTCCAAGGCTTGCAAATTTCCCCAAGCCTATATCCCCTTTGGACTGGGTCCTCGCTTGTGCTTGGGGAAAAACTTTGCTATGGTTCAATTGAAGGTTCTCCTCTCTCTCATTGTCTCCAACTTTGCTTTCTCCCTATCTCCCACGTACCAACATTCTCCTGCTTATAAAATGATTGTAGAGCCCGGAAACGGTGTTCATATCCTCATCAAAAGGATTTAAGTTTAACTTCCACCAATGAATGACACTTATATATAGGCCTCGCCTATCTCTTCTTTTCCTCCTCCAATTTGAATAACTTTCCTTTCTAATAGTACTAGCTAGGCAAAGTGAAACTCTTGCTGTTTCTACTTTCTAGTGCATGCAATGGATCGATGTATTTGTACATATTCCCAATCTGTACTTCTTTCATATGTTTAGTATTTACTTTATCTCATTTTTCGGGTTTGGGAGTCTCGTCTTACACAAAGACAGTGCTAGTCCTTCCAATGCTTGTATATATAAATGATTAACTTAAAAAAAAAAAAAAAAAAAAAAAAATTCACGATACTAGAGACAAAGAGATTCTTTAAGAGATGGAAAAAAAAATTCTTAGTAATTACGGAGAAAGATATGGATCGATGAATTCATTAGCTCAATTTGCAAAACATGTTGAGGATTATGTAGCCCTTTTGAACCATTATTTTGAACACAAGTTGGAATTAAACAATTAAGATGTTCTCTTTTATTTTTATTTATTTTGATAAGCTGCAATAACATTAAGTATTCGTTTGAATAGAGCAGCCACATCTAGCATTTGCGTTTTGCATTTTTTTTTTTTTTTTTTTGAGAAGAGCATTTTATGCTTTTATAGTAGGTCCCGTATAGTGTTTTTAGTTTTCAATTTTCAACAGTAAACGATGTGGGGATAAAAGTCCAAACTCATATATTGGGCCTTGGGCCATATATGAGGATGTAGGTCCGTCCTAGGAGTAAATAATTGTGAAAGATCTCAGAGTGAAAAATCACGAAGGAAGTGATAAAGAAATATAGTTCGAGGAGATTATCCTTCTCGGATATGAAGAATACTGGTCAAGCAAATACCTGGGTAGCTTGGCCAATCTTCCAGGAAGTTTTAACGATAAGGATGAACTTTATACACGTATAAAGATGATAAGAATAGAGAAATATCTAAGGGAAAAGTTGCTACCATCGCATTAAATGTACTGCAACAACTTTTCTGGCTGCATTTATGTGGAGAAGACTCCTGAATAGTGCAGCTTCAGCTACCACCACTCATGGAGAACCAAAGAAGATATCTGATGAGACATATACTCAAGTGGATGCCTAGATAAAGAACAAGTGTATGATCAAGATAGACGAAAAGAAAACTATGTAAATGTGAAGGGCCTCTCATGAGGAGGGGGATCGAAAAAAATTGAAAGTGATAAAGAAGGAAGATTGACTGTAGCTCTAAAGAATTGTATTAGCTTTTAATCTCCTCGGACATCAATATATTGAAGTTTGAAGTTTTTTTTTTGCATTTATTCATCTTTTAAAACCTTGATTAACTGTTGTTTAGTTCACAAACAACTCAGTTCTTTCACCCATTCTCTACAAATTTATTGTATTGGGCTTATTGGGCTTACATCCCATATCTTTTGGGTTTGAGCTACAAATCGAAACCCTACAAGCAGTATTTAAACATACCTTAAACAACAGAGAGAACACATGGAGGGTAATTTGCCTTACACTAGTGTGAGATTACCATTATTGAAAAAAAACAAAAGGACTAATGGGAGAGTAGTGCAAATTTAGTAGCCTCATGAGTTGCCGCATTACATAACCTCCGAACCCAACAAGATATATGCTCTCTTTTATAAGTTACCTTCAGTTATGAGTTACCACTGAAAAATCATATCGATCACCATACTCAACTCTTACTCTTAGAAACGTATGGATGTAGATATTGGCGTATTTCAGAAATTTCAGTGGTATAATCATTTCAGATATTGGGGTACCACTCAACCATTGTTGAATTTGTTGTTAAATCCAATATTATTAAATCAATCATGATATTTTCTCAAGTTTATGTCTAACTTAACATTCATACCAACTATAATAATATTTTCTTTCTAAGAATTCATATTCACATGAGATCTTCACTTACTCTGACCATAATAACTCTTTGTGGTAGTAGCACCCAAATAACCTCTTCCTAGATAAAACCCTATTTTTAGTTTCCTTATGAGAAGAAAATACCCCTCGCTTTTTTATACTCAGTCTCTCTCTCTCTCTCACACACACACACCACGTTTTGTACCTTGTTTTTCTAATTAGCATTGTGCTCACATTGTTACACTATCTTTTTCTTTTTACACAGATGACACTCTCTCTTTTTCTTACTTCACAACATTAATCCAAGCCACACAAATTCTTCTTAATATATTCACCTTATAAAAATAGAGAAAATTCCTTTATTTTTCTCTCTTGGTATCACCCTTAATTTTGAAATTCTTCTCTTCTCCCCTTAGGGGAGGCCCTGGGCCAAAGCCATCAAATCTTTTACAACACTGTTTATTTATAAAACCTTAATTTTTGTATTTCTTTTTGAGCAAGAAACGCATTTTTTTTTTTGACAAGGAATCCCAATTACTTATTTAATAAGAAAAATTCCTAAAGGTTAATCAAATGAATTTTTCTTTCATCAATAGGAAAATCCAATTAAATTTCACAATAAGAATTTAAAATTTCCCAGCAATAGCTACTCATTATGGATCACATATTAAATCCCTACCACCTATCTCATATTATAATAAGACCCAAACTCAAATAACCAAGGTGTAAATATAAATATGACTAGAAAAGTATAATGGGAATTTGATATACATCAACTAGGTTGCCAAGAGCTTGTAGAGAAAAAAAAAATGATACGACTGATTTTTTGTTTAAAAATTAAAATTGTTTGATAATGAGTAATTACTATCAACAACTGCTCTAATAATTATCTTCTATATCTAATGTATATTAAATTTATCTCATAAAATATGTGGACTTTATAATATATACACACTTATCTTATGAGAGAATTAATACATATGCTCAATATGCGGTATATATTCTCCACAAATTTGTTTTGGGGAAAAACTCAAAATGTGTAAAATATATTGTGTAATTTTTTAATAATAAGAAAGTTGTCACATCAATGCTTCATTTTTTAAACTTCAAGGATTAATAACACTTTTTTGGAAGTTGAAACTTCAAGAACCAGTCGACATGGCAAGTGGTCTAGTGGCTAGGTTTTGGGCTAACAAGACTTTAGTCTTGGATTTAAATCTCCTTGACCTCCACTAGTAAGCATGTTGATGCCTATTTCCCTTACAACAAACTTTAAGAACTAAAAATATTTAGTACGCAAACTTTAATTCAAGGGCCAATAATGTATTTTTATTATTTTATTTTTAAAATACCTCGCTCAACTTTGAATATTGAATAAGAAATGATGGTTAGTTTCTCTATATAGGAAAGCTCTCTCTCTAGCTTCTCTTATTCAGTAGAATAGAGGCCCCTTCCTTAGGAAGGTGTGATAGTATTCCTTGGAATAACACTACTATTCTAAGGTTTGTGGGGTTTTCTTCTAGGGTTACTGGGAAACAGTATAGGTTTTCTACTCATCCTTTGTGTATCTCATCAACATGGAGGATTTGACCACTGATTGGAATCACCTTACTTTATCAGAAAAAGAAGGTCCAGGTTGCTCCCTAGATGAGGAACTGAGCTCCCCGGAGTTCATCATTGCGACTAAATTCCTAACAAAGAGACCGCTGAACATTTATGCTATCACAAAAACTTTTACTCCCCTTTGGCGATCTCGAAACAGATTCAAGGTGCGTAATTTAGGTGATCAAAAGATACTATTCGTTTTTGATAACAAAGTGGAGGCTGACAAAGTGATCCAAAGTGAACCATGGACATTTGATAAGCATCTGATAGTAATGGAAAGGTATGATCCTAGCTCTTCCATTGATGAACTTGCACTGGACAAGACTACTTTTTGGGTGCAAGTTCATGGTCTTCCCATTAAGTTCATGAATGTGAAGGCAGTGGAGAAGATTTGTGAGGTTCTGGGGAAGGTTATACCTACTATCAATCCGAATGCACCAGAAGGAGGAAATTTTATCCGGGTTCGTGTTTCAATGGATTGGTGTCAATAGGGCAAGAGAAACAAGTCTTGATTAGCTTCAAATATGAAAGATTACCAAATGTTTGCTATTGGTGTGGTCGCTTTGACCATGATGACAAGGATTGCGAGATTTGGCTGAATAGTGAAGGTTCACTCTCTCAGGAGCAGAGGCAATTCGGTCCAAGTCTCAGGGCAACCCCCTTCTCATATTCACGTAAACAGGTACTTGTAGTTCCTGGTTTTTACAAGTCCAGGCTAAGCCATGCCCCATCCTAGATGAATAAGGACTCAGATGGGAATAAGGATGATGGGGAAGGGAAGGATAAAAACAAAACTCAGGTGGATGTACCATCATCACCACCATTGAGCAACTGTGAGCCTAGAGAAGACATGCAGAAATGAAACAAACTAGCAACGATGGGGAAATCTCAAAATTTAATGCAGTTCATTACATGCATTAATTGTCCACCGGAAGTAATGCCCATCAATCCCTAATCCGTTGAAAACACTTATGTGCCTCCAATAAGTATGCATAACACAGATTTGCACCTTAAAGAGATTGGTATAGCATTAAATGGGTTTGACCCCATTAAGAATCCCACCCAAAACGGTAACTCTTCAAGTCTCCCTTTTCCAGTATCATGTCCAAATACATCCGCTGAAATTTTTACTACAATCCCAGCCCCAAAAGGAAATATCTCAGGAGCATTTACTCAGGAATTTAATCAGGAGTTAAATCCGAATTTAATTCCTCATGAGGCTCTCAATGTAGCACGTGACAGCCAAAGTGCTAGGGCTCCAACGCTTGCATCCAAGCCACGATGGACTAGAGTTTGCCGTGTAATTACAACACCATCTGAGGATGTGTCTAAAGGTATTCTGAACAATGGGAAACGACCCTTCCCAACCAATGATGAATGATGAACATTACAAGTTACCCAACAAACGTTGCCAAGTTTCAAGGAGTGAGGAAGATGACTGTATTGAATTGGCGGAGGTTGATATACAGCCCTGCTAGTCGCCATGAATTGCTTAGTGTGGAACTGTCGCGGGCTTGGGAACCTGCGTACAGGGAAAGAGCTTGGCGAGATAGTCCGGGCTAAAGATCCCTCTGTCATGTTCATTGCCAAAACATTGGCAGATGAAGCAAGGCTAGACATGATTCAAGTGAATTTAGACTTTGAACACAAGTGGGTTGTACCAAGGGTAGGGCATGGTGGTGGATTAGCACTTTTTTGGAGGTTGTCGGTGAATTTAATGGTGATGGATTCATTCAATTATTACATTGATACTTGGATTGATAAAGGTTCCGATAATGAGTGGAGGTTTACCGGCTTTTATGGTGAACCAGAAACATCTAGACGAAGTAAGGCATGGGATAGTTTGAGAACTTTAAACCATCATCCTGACGTGCCTTGGATGTGTGCGGGTGACTTCAACGAAATAATTCTACAGGAAGAAATACTTGGTGGAGCAATCCGCAACCATGGGCAGATGCAACTCTTTAGGGATGTGTTGGATGAGTGTGGGTTTCTTGATCTGGGTTTTGTGGGTAGTAGGTTCACATGGAGTAACCATTTTGTAGACGGCCACTCTATTTGGGAGAGACTTGACTGGGGTGTGGCCAATGCTAACTGGTTTCTTAAATTTCCAGGTACAATTGTACATCATCTTCAATGCACCTCATCAGATCACTTGCCTCTTTGTATCAATTTGTCAGGTTTGGAAATTCCACCACGTAAGAAGGTGTTTAGGTTTGAAGAGATGTGGCTTTCGGATGTACGGTGTGCAGAGATGGTGGAGGCTTCATGGTCATCCTATTCCCATGGGCATGGAGACGATGCAATCATTAAGAAAGTGGAACAATGTGGTAAAGACCTTACATGGTGGAACCATGATATTTTTGGTAATGTGAGAAAGGAATTGGCAAAAAAGAAGGAGCTTTTGGTGGTTGCCGAAATGGAAGCACAAATACATGGGCAGAATGCATGACTTAGGGCTCTTAAAGAAGAAATTAATGCTCTCTTGGATAAGGAGGCACGCATGTGGAGCCAAAGATCATGCACACTTTGGCTGAAAAATGGAGACAATAATACAAAGTTCTTTCATTGTTGAGCCACTAAAAGATTCAAGAAAAATCTAATCCGTGGGATCATGGATGAGGACAACAATTGGAGAGTGGAACCGGGTGAGATTGCAACCCACTTTATCAATTACTACCAAGAACTCTTTACCTCCTCCAATCCGATCTCTCACGGAGCAGCCTTGGAATATATTCCAAGGGTTATCACTGACCACATGAATGCAGCCCTAGTTGCACCCTTCAAAGTTGAGGAAGTGAAGGAAGCACTCAAGCAAATGGCTCCTCTCAAAGTACCCGGACCCGATGGCATGCCACCATTGTTCTATCAGCACTTTTGGGGCGTGGTTGATAATGATGTGACCAACTCTGTCCTTTCATGGCTTAATTCAAGTACACTTCCATACCCCCTAAACCACACCTTTGTTACACTCATTCCTAAGACAAAAAATCCTGAATATGTCACTCAATACCCCCCCCCCATTAGCTTGTGCAATGTCCTATATAAAATTTTCTCTAAAGTTCTTGCAAATAGACTTAAGAAAATTTTACCCACCATCATCACTGAGCACCAATCTGCTTTTACCAAAAATAGATTGATTACTGATAATATACTTTTGCATTTGAGTCACTAAACAGTATGAAAAATATGAGTTCAGGAAAGACAAGGCACATGGCAATTAAGCTTGACATGAGCAAAGCTTACAATCGGGTGGAATGGGGATACCTTGAGAATGTCATGAGGAAGATGGGCTTCAATGAGAGGTGGATTGGACTAATTATGGTGTGTGTAAAAATAGTCACTTACTCCATCATGGTTAATGGGGAACCTCAAGGTTTAATCCACCCCACTAGAGGAATTTGCCAAGGCAACCAGTTATCTCCCTTCCTTTTCCTCCTGTGCACGGAAGGGCTTCATGGTCTCATCCAACATGCAGCAAGTGCGAGGGAAATTAAAGGCTTCTTTCTTTACAGAAGGGGTCTAGCACTAACCCATCTTTTGTTTGCAGATGATAGCCTCTTTTTTTGTAGGGCAACGAGAAATGAATGCAGAAAAATCATGGAAATCCTGGAGACATATGAAGGGGAATCGGGTCAAAAAGTAAACAAGAACAAAACAACCCTATTCTTTAGTAAATCAACTGATGAAGCAAACAAACAAGAAATCAAGGAAGCCTTGGGTTTACAAGAAATTGTACATTTTGAGCAATACCTTGGGCTGCCTTCCTTGGTTCAATTTTATTAAAGAAAAAGTATGGCGAAAGTGGCAAGGTTGGGAAGGAAAGCTCTTGTCTCAAGCCGGTCGAGAAGTACTCATAAAAGCTATCATCCAAGCCATTCCTACATATGATATGGGTTGTTTCAAATTGCCATTGGGTCTATGCCATGAAATTGAAACCATGATCAAGAAATTTTGGTGGGGCCAAAGAGGGGATAAAAGGAAGATACATTGGTTGAAGTGCGATGAATTGACAAAATCAAAATTGGAGGGAGGAATGGGATTTAGAGACATTGCCATGTTCAATGATTCCTTGTTGGCTAAACAAGCTTGGAGACTCTTGAAAAATCCCGAATCATTATTTTCAAAGTCTTCAAGGCTCGTTTCTTTCCAAATTGTACAATCATGGAGGTGAAGCACACAAGTGGTGGTTCACATGCTTGGAATAGTATATTGCATGGGAGGGATGTTTTACTCAGGGGTTGTCGATGGAGGATTGGGAATGGCAAGGCAGTGAGCATATGGCAACACCATTGGTTACCAAGGAAAAATCCACCACAAGTTCTTTCACCTATGGTGGAGTCATTAGCAGATGCGAAAGTGGCATTATTGATTAATGAATCTACAAGGCAGTGGAACAATGAGATGATAGACGGCATCTTCACCCCTATGGAAGCAGATATGATCAAAGCCATCCCACTCTCATAGTGTGAGGCAGATGATAGCCTGTTCTGGCCATTCACAAACAATGGCATTGCAAAGACCAGGTTTGGGCACTTGATGAGTTACGAGAGTGGACCCAAGCCCAGCTAGCCCTGCAATTAATTTGTAGAGAGCGGGGTCAAGAATTAGGCCTTAGTAAGGGGTGCAACGACCATGTGTGGTAGTTCTCAGATGAACGCGAACAATGATGCTCCTCGGCCTTTCTCTTGGGAGCTTGCCGTTCTTATGACTTCCTCCGCGATTGGTTACAATTGCTCCTCTCCTTTTTCTCATTTTTTTTGCCCTTTCCAAAAGGGGTCCCTCACATTATATACTCCTTTCCCTATTGATCCTGGCCCTACATTTGTTGAGCAACCAGGCCACTACTTGAGTACTTGTCCCATCAGCCATCTTCTCATTTTTCTTGTGGGTTGCGGCAACCAAGGCAACACTGTTCTGTAATCCCCTCCTCATTAATGCGGCCAGGACGTTAGTTGTGGGTATTTAATGTGGAGGTGACAGCTCGTCTTAGACTTGCTCCTTCGCCGTGCTCCCATTGTTGACGCGTGGCACTTGCTCTTTCCTCCTCAAATATTTAAGAAGAGCCCCCTTGATGGTGTGGTGCTTGTGTACTTCTATGGTCTGGGTGTCCGAGGACGGAGTCGTCCTTGGACCAATTCCTTGGGGACTAGACTTCTTACTTTTATCCTCAGACCTTATATGCATCCTTGGCATGGGTTTTTGGGCCTGGTTTGAAGTGGGCCGAGGCTGCCTGACTTTTTGGCCCCACAATAGCCCCTCAAAATCTTGCTGCCCGCATCCTCGGGCGGGAAGAAGGATTTTGACATCCTCGGGCTTGCTCCGTGTCCAGTCAAGTCTTGTTCCCTGTCAGTACTGGGGTCTTTTCATCTGCACAAGGTGCATTGCTAACGCTTCGGTGTGCGTAATATGCCCTTCATTAAATTCAGGCAGCTCTGTGCTCCCCACGTTCAACGAGGCAACGCCAATCTAACGGTGGAGGTTCTCCTCGCATTTATGGGCAGAAAAACCCGCACGGTTCCTCGATTTGGGGTATAAATACCCATTCAAACTGCTTTTTCCTCTTTTTCATTTGCAATCAAGAGTTCTCGTGCGTCTATCCTGAGTCTAGCCAAACTCTCACTTACATCTCCAGCACAAAAAGCCTGTCCGAGGAGCTCCTCCTCATTCCTGTAAGTCGCTCTATCCCTCTCTGAGCTCTCTTCCTCTCTACTCCTTCTTCTCTTTCATTTGCTCTTCCTTAGTTCTTTTAGGCATCACTTAGGATGGGTAGATTTAAGAAGTATGTCTACACTGAGGAGGCGATAGAGAAGTTCATCGCCAACTATGGGATACCTAGCAACGTAGGCTCGAGGTATTGTAAGGATAAGGAGTGGCTCCTTCGAAGAGAGAAGGGTGAGGTGGTGATTCCCATTATCGCCTTCTTCGAAGGGGGTATGAGAATCCCCATGGGACCGGTGACGAGGGGCTACCTTACACATTTCCGGCTAGCCCCCACCCAGTGCGCAATAAATGTTTTCAGGATTTTGGGCTATGTGGACGCCCTGAGTGAGAAGATGGGGCTGAGGTTGACCCATCACGACTTGAACTGGTGTTACAACCTTCAGCTCCTAAAGGGCAAGTCGTATTACATGAAGAAAAGGGATGACAGGGTACGGCTCATCCAGTGCCTCCCTGAGTCTAGCAAGGGGCTGAACGAGGATTTCCTCATCGTGTCCAGAGAGTGGCACGATGGCCTTCACTGCCCAACGACGGAGGGGATACCAAGTGGGGCAGTGGGAATAGGAGGGTGTTCAAGTTCTCTTTTTTTTTTTTTTTTTTTGTTAGTCTAATTTGTTTCGTTTGGTTACTAACATGAATGTGCCTTCTTCCTGCAGACCCACACGCCTTTGAGCGCCACTTCAACCTGGTCAACAGGGAGGATTTGCAGAAAGTGCTAAGGGCGGTAGTTTTTGTGAACGAAGATGACCATCAAGTTAGGGCCGCCCACAAAATCTTGGGGTACACTCCTGTTCAAAAGTCTTTCGCGGCTCCGAAGCACGTGATCAGAGCAAATGACCCTCGGCTGCAGAAAATCACTGTAACCGAGGACGGGTTTCTGTTCCCCGAGGAGCCCTCCGTTCCAAAAGTTGTCACATTGGCCGGCCCTTCTTCCTCCCACAGATGAGGATCCAGAAAGGGAAGAGGAAGAAGCTAATTTTGGTCTCGCCGAGGAAGAGTTTGATATTTTTGATCAAGTCGATCAGTCTGAGGATCCTCCTAGAGACTTGGGCGATCCTCGTCTGACCGAAGCGGACCTTCTAGCGTTAGAAACCTCTCCTTGTCTAATGATGGGTTACAAGAGGAAGCCCCACACCAGTCTGTTAGATCTGATCGAAGGCCAACTGGGGAAGTCCCAGCAAAAGCTTCTCCTTCCTCCTCCTAAGACCTAGCCTGCCCAGACCAGGTCAATTTCTGCCCAGTCTAGGCTTCCCCCTCCTCCGCCTCAGACGAGCCTGCCCTCTGAGTCCATGCCCATCGATCCCAAGAAGAAGAAGGACAAGGGCAAAAGGCTTATGGAGGATAAGTCAGTGTCATCGTAGGATGAAGATAACACTCTGCGGCCCTCCTAGCAGATAAGGATAGGTGGCAAGAGCCAGGATAGGCAAGTCATCACCCCGCCCGAGGCTCAGGCCTAGCTCCCCACCCCAATGCTCCATGGGGAGCCTCTGAGGGATGACGCCTCCCTCAGGGACTTTAAGGAGGGCGAAGGTGCGCATGTGGCTGATGCGCTAGAGAGATGCCTACTGCTCCCTGCGGATATGGCTGAGTTGGATTCCTTGAGGAGCAAGTAGGTCTTCCTCAGCCTCAAGCGGTACCTGGGAATGGTAAGAACCCCAGTACTTATGATTTTCCTGATTTCAACTCTTTCTTTTTTTTTTTTTTTTCGAGTTTCGCTTATTGTGCATTGGTTATTCTGGCAGGCTGTCCAGGCTACCTTTAGGTTGGAGGCGGCGGCTAACGACCAGGGGAAGGCCCTGGACATGGAGCGTGAGAGGCGCTTACAGGCCACCCGGACCATCAAGACCTTCGAGGCTGACCTCGCCACGGCCAGGGAGGAGTTAAAGGTGATGACGAGGGCTCTAGATAGTGTGGTGTCGGGTCTTGCTAGTGCCAAGAACCAGGACAGAGAGCAGACGAGGCATCTGGGCGAGGCGGAAGAGCAGCTGAAGATCGCAAAGGAGCTGATCGAGGATCTAAAAGCGAAGGTGGCTGCTGCCGAAAGGGCCCAAAAGGCGGCAGAGTGGGCCAAAGGCGAGGCCCTGAGGGCTAAGGCCGAGGCGGATTTTGGTAGGGAGGAGGCCCTGGCTGCTAAGGAGGATGCTGAGGCGACAGCTTATGCTGAGGGGGTAGCTGAGATAGAAGCCGCCTACAAAGCTCAGGTTCCTGGGGTATGCCGGCGCTATTGTTCCCAGGTCTGGGCTGAGGCCCTTAAACAAGCTGGGGTAGAGGCCTCGTCCGACCTGTAGAAGGCGGAGAGCGTATACTACCCCCCTGTCATCTGCAAGGCCGCTCCTGATGGCGCCAAGGCTGAGGAGGTTGTTGAGGAGGTAGGGGCTACTCCGGGTGAGGGGGCTTCAGTTGCTGAATCAAGGGAAGGCCCCAATGAGAAGGCGCCCTAAGAGGTTGCGAATGTCCTTTCCGATGCCCAGGTCCCCACCACCGAAGAGGCAACCATACTTGCCGTGCCTCTGCAAGCTATCCCTTTAGGCCAGAGCTCAGAAGACCCTGAAGCTGCCACTAACCAGCCATCCACTGGGGGCGAGATTCAGCAGAAGGAATAAGTCCTTTGGCGTCCCGGTCTCTCTGCCTTTGCCATTTGCTTTGTCTTTTTCTATTTTTTTTTTTTTTACAATGTAATGCGGCTCTTGCCATGCAACTTCTAAGGACTTATTGCAATGCGAGTTTAATTTCCCTTTTTATCTGTTTTGGCTGTTTATTCGCTTGCATGCTATCCGCTCCCTTTTTTTTTTTTTTTTTTTACTTGCATAATTTTAACTTTAATTGTGTCTCGGCCAATCACGGCAGTAATTATAATAACGGGAGGGCATGTATGCTTAGGCAGACTGTTTATGTCCCAAAGGCTAGGTAGGGTTTTGGTCCTTCCTAACATAGGTCCTTTGTGGGGTAGTTGTTTTTCCGTAAGCTTGAGTCCGAGGCCCATGCTAGGCCTCGGTTATGTCTGACACTTAGAATCTTTTTGAAGTAGTTAGTTTCCCCATAGGCTTGAGTCCGAGGACCATGCAAGGCCTTGGTTCTGTCTAACACTTAGAATCTTTTGAAGTAGTTAGTTTCCCCATAGGCTTGAGTCCGAGGATCATGCAAGGCCTTGGTTTTGTCTAACACTTAGAATCTTTTTGAAGTAGTTAGTTTCCCCATAGGCTTGAGTCCGAGGACCATGCAAGGCCTTGATTCTGTCTAACACTTAGAATCTTTTTGAAGTAGTTAGTTTCCCCATAGGCTTGAGTTCGAGGATCATGCAAGGCCTTGGTTCTGTCTAACACTTAGAATCTTTTTGAAGTAGTTAGTTTCCCCATAGGTTTGAGTCTGAGGACCATGCAAGGCCTTGGTTCTGTCTAACACTCAAAATCTTTTTGAAGTAGTTAGTTTCCCCATGGGTTTGAATCCGAGGACCATGCAAGGCCTTGGTTCTGTCTAACACTTAGAATCTTTTTGAAGTAGTTAGTTTCCCTATAGGCTTGAGTCCAAGGACCATGCAAGGCCTTGGTTCTGTCTAACACTTAAAATCTTTTTGAAGTAGTTAGTTTCCCTATGGGCTTGAGTCCGAGAACCATGCAAGGCCTTGGTTCTATCTAACACTTAGAATCTTTTTGAAGTAGTTAGTTTCCCCATAGGATTGAGTCCGAGGACCATGTAAGGCCTTGGTTCTGTCTAACACTTAGAATCTTTACAGACAGCGCCAATTGTAGGGACTAGGTTCTAGCACCTGATGAGTTACGAGAGTGGACCCAAGCCCAGCTAGCCCTGTAATTAATTTGTAGAGAGCGAGGTCAAGAACTAGGCCCTAGTAAGGGGTGCAACGACCATGCGTGGTAGTTCTCAGATGAACGCGAACAATGATGCTCCTCGGCCTTTCTCTTGGGAGCTTGCCATTCTTATGACTTCCTCCGTGATTGGTTACAATTGCTCCTCTCCTTTTTCTCCTTTTTCCCCCCCTTTCCAAGAGGGGTCCCTCACATTATATACTCCTTTCCCCATTGATCCTGGCCCTACATTTGTTGAGCAACCAGGCCACTATTTGAGTACTTGTCCTATCAGCCACCTTCCCATTCTTCCTGTGGGTTGCGGCAACCAAGGCAACACTGTTCTGTAATCCCCTCCTCATTAATGCGGCCAGGACATTAGTTGTGGGCATTTAATGTGGAGGTGACAACTCGTCTTAGACTTGCTCCTCCGTCGTGCTCCCATTGTTGGCGCGTGGCACTTGCTCTTTCCTCCTCAGATATTCAAGAAGACCCCCCTTGATGGTGTGGTGCTTGTGTACTTCTATGGTCTCAGGTGTCCGAGGACGGAGTCGTCCTCGGACCAGTTCCTTAGGGACTGGACTTCTTACTTTTATCCTCGGACCCTACATGCATCCTCGGCATGGGCTTTTGGGCCTGGTTTGAAGTGGGCCGAGGCTGCCTAACTTTCTGGCCCCACAAGCATTTACAACTCTAAGTCCAGGTACAGATTCCTGAAAGCAGAAGAGCAAACTGAGCTGGATGAAGAGCAAAGGGTGAAAGACAAACATCTGTGGAGGACACTTTGGTCTATGCAAGTTCCTAACAAAATAAAAAATCTGGTGTGAAGGGCATGCTGCAACTCTCTGCCAACAAAAGAGAATCTGGTGCATCGTACTATCATTGACAATCCAATCTGTGATCGGTATAAGCAGGTACCAGAATCATCACTCCATGCTTTATGGTCATGCGGAGAATTAGATGTGGTTTGGGAGGATGACGCGCAGTGGCAATGCCGAAGAAATCGCACCTTTGTGGACTTTAAGGAACTTTTATCATGGTTCATTATAGAGCAGCAGGACCTGGAGCTATTCTCAACTTCGGCTTGGCTAATCTGGACCGAAAGGAACCAGGTATGCTTGAACAAACCCAGCACCAACTCTCATTTGCTTGCTGCAACGACAAAAGAGTTGGTTGCCGAGTTTACACAAACAGTACCTCTACCACCTTATCCTCGCCTTACAACCAATTTCACTCAGACCAGGTGGCGTCCTCCAACACAAGGAATGGTGAAAATTAACTACGATATGGCTACATTCAGAGATCAAAAAAAGTCTGGCATTGGTGTGGTGATCCGAGATGACAACGGCATGGTTCTAGCTTCAATGTCCAAGCAATTACCTCAGCTGTACTCGGCTCTGGAGGTGGAGGCAATGGCTGCTTCAACAGGACTATCGTTTGCATCACAGCTGGGTTTTCATCGGGCTATCTTGGAGTCTGATTCACTCACGTTGGCCACGGCACTAAGAAACAACATCACTTTCCTTTCCCCGGATGGTTTGCTAATGGAAGATATTAAATTTTATGCTACTTTTTTTTTATTCAATTACTCTACTCTCATGTAAAGAGAGAGGGTAATAAAGTTGCGCATAGGTTAGCCAGACACGCTCTTTGTATTTCAGATTTTTCGGTATGGATGGAGAATGTTCCACCACCATTACTTCCTGTAGTCCTAGAGGACATTGCTAGATTTTCTTAATAAAGTTTGACGTGTTTCCTTCTCAAAAAAAAAAAAAAAAAAAAAAACTTTGAATATTGAATGAATTAGTATTAATTTAATAACAAAAATGTTAGAATCACAATTTTACTGTTTACAACTTGTCATATGGACAAGTTTGACACGAAAATTTTTATAATTTTTTTTGTCATATATATAATTTTTTTTTTTTGAAATATATATATATATAATTGTTGATGTGTCATGATTGATGAATAATTGGTTTACCACTTGGCACGCCACACCAACGGTCTTGATCACTTTGTAACTTGGATAGAAAAAACTCCATCTTTGATTGAATCCGCAATGATACCGGATGCTTTATTATTTTTTCATTATTAATAAAATTCACATATTTCTCATCCAAAAAAAAAAAAAAAAGAAATTGCCATTTTTTTTAAGAAAAGAAAAGAAAAGAAAAAAAAAAAGTGTTTACGAGTTACGACACAGAATTGAGAATCCTGCCTTTCCTCTGTTTATTATTATTTTTTACATATTTTAATTTGTCTACAAGGATGGACTACGCAGAGAGAGATGGAGGTTGCTGTTGTTGGCGGTAGCACACGACGGATACTAGGGGGTTATCCAGGGAAGTGCATGGAATTAAGATGGGTAAGCAGAAATATTAGAAGCAAAGCCAAAGGGGAGAAGCAAAAGAAAGTGTCGGTAAAGAATAAAAAAGAAAAAGTGCCAATTTACGTATCCACAAACCCATCCCACATAAATTCCGAGGAGCTGAGAGACCTCTATAGTGCCTGCAATCACTCTTGCCACCGATTCCCTAAGTATCTGGACTGTGATACTGATGTTGTGGAAGCGGTCGATATTCACAAGCTCCGCACTGCTCTCTCCCACAGCTCTCTCGTCGTCTCCGTCTTCTGCAAACCCACTGATGTTTTATTATTTACCACTAAATCTTCATCAGAGAGTAATAAGAATATTCAGATTCAGATTCAGGGTCTGGGTCTGGGTCTGGGTCTTAAAGATTTGTTCCAGCAACTCATGCCTGTCACGCCATTCAACGCCCAGTTGGTGGGTTTTGGCCGCGCCGTTTCCGATTTTGGATTGACTGCTTCCATCTACGATGTCATGGTATACGTATATCCTCATCCACCACACTCTACTCTACTCTACTCTATCCATTTCTACTGTTTCATATCATCTATTACGTCAGTACCTTTTTAATAATTTGCATATCCTTCCCTCATCTTTGAATTATTGTTCTTTGTTATTATTATGTGGTGTACGTACGTGTAGGGGTGTAGCAGATTGCCTTCCAAACATTTTTGTGATGACGGATGCCATTCTTGAATTGCCCCATCTTATTATTGATGGAATTTTTTTAATAATGAATATAGATATGGATTAATTTAATGTCTACTTTAACAAGATTACATAAATTAAATGATTCAGTTTTATTTTTAATAGCTTAGAATTGCTAGTCATTAGGACCAACGACTGCATCTCTCCATCCATATGTCGGTGGATTCAACTACTAAACCAGAGTGATGATGCATTCCACTCTGAGGATCTTCCAACTTTATTAACCAAAGTCACATATTAAGATGTTCAAAATTGAATTTACTTACTTCCTCATCATGCTTTTTCCAATCATGCTCACTGGACTGGAATGCTCTACCCCAAATCCTGTCTTTTCTGGAGATAATTCTAGGCCTTTGTTTTTCAGTCATGGGTATTTTTTTTCATTTTTTGTTAGTTCCATTTGCTTTGGTACACACAATAAGATCCACACTTGGGAAATTGGTCCACCAGTCGTCTGCAAAGTGCAAGGGACAAGATTGTCATAGTCCTTGAATTGCTGTGAAACATGAATTTTCTAGGCTTGTATAATTCAAGTGTTAAAAGTCACATTGCATGCACATGTTTTTTGTCTGATTTTATTCAATTTCCACAATGACTACATGGGGTTAACTGGTTTAGCTACTGAAATGCTGTGTTAGTATCTTTCAGGATGATCATTACATCTCTACTGAACTGAAAAAATATAACTATCAGTTTCTTTTTGTTTCAGTTACGAAGATATTATTCTTCTCTGCTTTTCAATTATCATTTTTACCTTAACTAGATAGTGGGCATGTATATATATTTATAATTGTGCTTCAGTGTTTCCCAGGTTATCCCTTCATTACGAGGAATGGGAATAGGCAGAATGATTCTTAAAAGAATTGTAAGGTTAGTCAGTACAATTTCCCATAACTGATCATAGTTTTAAGGTAGCCTACTAACCGGCAAATTTGGGGTTAGTAAACGTTCTGATTTGCTTCATTTGATATCACACTTCTCACATTGAGTTAATAGAACTTTGAACTCATGTGATATTATTTATCAAAAAAAGAAAAAGGAGGAATTTTGATCTCTTGTGAGTTTCTTTTCTTTCCTTCTAATCATTTATTTGGTAAGTTACTTTAATCCAGTTCATCCAACTTTTGGTGATCTTTATACCAGTGATTGCTGGAGGATCCAATTCATATAATTGTGTGATCTTTATTTATAAAATATAATATCTCTAAGTGTAACATTCACCTTCTTCTAGGATGCTTGCAAGTAGAGACATATATGACATAGCAGCGGTTTGCTCAGAGAAAGAGAGGTACTTATATACTACTCTGCTTGAATTTTAAGATCTCAAGGCTTGGGTCAAAATTTACCCTTTTTAATTTTATAAACTTCCCCTTAATATCGGATTGAATATCATAGTGTCCTTCAGAAATCTTATCAATTTTTATCTTTTAGATTCTCTGACTTATCCACGCATAACCAAATAAGTTAGAGCAGTTTGCTATAAATAATTTTCAAGATTAATTGATGAAAGTGGAAAATTCTTTTTAATTATGGCCCTCATTTTTATTTTTATTTTTTTGCCAATTGCCTTGTAGCTCAATTGGCATTTCCTTATGTTTACAATAAAGACATTTAGGGTTTGAATCCCTTCTCCCCCAACTATCAAATTATCAACAAAAAACTTTCCTTATTTTTCTCTCTTCTCCACCCTCTCTCTCTCTTGGATGGAGGGAAAAAAATTAATAAAAGCCCAAGTGTGAAGGTTACAACCATCCTCAAATTTTGACATTGATTTAAGCATTTGGCTTATTTAATCAGGTTGACTCAATTAAGCCTAAATCCTGATTAATTAGGACTATTGACATATATTCATTTCCATTGTTAACTATAATTAAATCATAATTTCTCACCAGTGCAATAATTGGAAGTATTTTTGTTATCTATATCAATCTTGCCGCTTGTTACCTACTCCAAGCAGTAAGTAGTTAGAAAATTGACTTATCCAAAAAAAAAGGTATTTAGAAAATTTGTTATATCTTGAAAGTTAGAAAAAATAAGTTAACATAGGAAATGGTTAGGTTACCATGTCATGTTGAACTTGGGCAGTATCCCTTTCATGCTGTAGGTCACTTCCATATCCATAATGCCACTGGGAATGTGCTGTATAGAAGTTAGAAAGGAATAAAAATGCACATGATATTACATAGTTCTACTTTGACATAGAACTTAAAAACTTTTGGCTGGTGTTGGTGATTTCCCGAAATTTTTTGTCAGGATGTTTTTCAAAGCATGTGGATTTGGAGATGACATTTTGGGCTCCACTACAATGATGTATTCAAGGAAGGTTTCAACTTATGATGAAGGTGATCAACTAGTTATACGTGCAGGTCGAAAGCTCCTGTTAGCTCCAGCGCTTAAAGAAACCTCTGCATCTCTGAAGGCTAAGAATTCATGAAGTCGAGCCACACTCTAGCCTCAGTTCATGCATTAGTACGCATAGAAGACGAGTATGAGTTTTGTCGGATATATTAGAAATACTGAAAGAGTCTGAATGTGAATGTTCTGTTTGTAAATTTAGACTTGAGAGATCTGCCTTGTCAAATTCACAAAGTCAAACAAAATATTTGTTAGAAATTAAGCTCGTGCATGAAATTGTTGAAACAAAGTTCATGTGTCAGATTGTTAAAAATCAAGTTCATGTTATATATTAAATTAAAGTACTCGGGAATTTGTATCGAATTGTATTTATTTCTATTATTATGACTACTAGAACTTGAGAATGAGCAAGTATTCTTTTTGTTTATGTGCTTGGGAGTTGGGGCTTCCATAAAAATTAATCACACTAGTCGCAGACCTGGATGATGTACAAAAAATTTAAGGATTTGTTTTTTTTTTTTTTTGGTTAAGTAAAAAATGAAAATAGGATCCTATAAAAAAATAAAAATAGTAGACTAGACTTATTATATGATGTGATTATTTTCTAACAAAGTATATTTGATACATTTCTAAAAAAAAAAAAAAGTATATTTGATACAATCAAGTTCATGTTAAAAAATAGCAGACTAGACTTATTATATGATGTGATTATTTTCTAACAAAGTATATTTGTTAAAAATCAAGTTCATGTTATCAAATTAAAGTACTCGGGAATTTGTATCGAATTGTATTCATTTATATTATTATGACTACTAGAACTCGAGAATGAGCAAGTATTCATTTTCTTAATGTGCTTGGGAGTTGGGGCTTCTATAAAAATTAATTACACTAGTCGCAAACTTGGATGATGTACAAAAAATTTAAGGATTTTTTTTTAAATTTTTTTATATTTATTTTTTGGTTAAGTAAAAAATGAAAATAGTATCCTATAAAAAAAAAAAAAAAAAAAAGACTAGACTTATCATTTGATGTGATTATTTTCTAATTAGTGTTAATCCCAAATCCTTCTCAAATGATGTCATTATTTTCTGACAAAGTATATTTGGTACAATATATTATATTTTGATTATTTTCTAAATTAAGCTATTTGTATTTGTTATCAGAAAGTGTTTTAAATTTTGAAAGTTTTTTTTTTTTTTTTGGGGAAACATAATGCATTTTACATTTAATTATTACATAAGGTGAGATATTTTGTAAATAATGTTGTGTGTGATTGGAATTTGTTTCTAGTGATCCTTACAAATGGTGTGTTCTTTATACGTCTTAAATAACCTAAAGATGAAGGATATTTAAGTAAATCCATCACTTATATTAGAGAGAAAAAAATACAAGATTTTAATAACATAAGAACAATGTAATTTTTTTGAGAATCAATAAAAATATATGGGGGCCTTACATAAGAACAACGTAATTTAAAATATATCAACATTACACTGAAAATATGACATAATTGCCAACGAAGTGACTCCTCTTTCCGCATATGGGGGCCTTTCTACGTTGATGGGATTAGGCCTGTCTGCTACACCAGGGCTTATGAGTTGATGGGTAAGGGAGTCGGGATTGGCCCCTTGGGAGTTATACCATAGGCCAGTTTGTGCGCAAGCCAACCATGCCCAATGTTGAGATAGCTCGGGAAGGGTGTGACAGGCTGGGCACTGTAGATATGGTCATGACAGAGTAATTGTCTGGCACAGCGAGGGATTCTATAGCAGAATGACTTCTACAATAAAATATGCTAAGTGAAAGGATTACAACAAAATATCTAATATAGCAAAAAATAACTAATATAGCAGATAAAATAACTAGTATAGTAGAATAACTAATACCACAAATTAAATAAAAGAGGGTTACAACTGAGCAACTGATACAACAAAATGAGCAAAAGATATCATAGTAGAATGGTTAATAATATAAAACTCTACGACAAAAAAAGGAAAAGAATAACAACAAAAGTGTCAAAGAAACTAAAAATCACCACCGCCGAGTAGTAACAACAATTCTAAGTAACTGTAATGGAAATGGCTTGCTTTCCCAGTATTGGGCTGATTTGTTTAGTAGGAATGGGTCCAAAAAGGGAACCAAACCCAAATACGGATAACATCATTACAGACTTCTGCCATTGAAGTTACTTGTGTTGGAGAAAGGGCCTAAATGGTTTTGGGTTCCGATTCACAGAGTCTAAGAGGGTGGGAATGTCATGAGGGAGAAAAAAGGTGGTCTATAGATGTATGCCCCTATTTCTACCGTGTTTTCTCTTTTCCTTCTTTTTTTACCACTTGGTTTTCTTTCTGTTCTCTAGTTCTTAGTTTCTTCCTTACTCTTCTTTCTGTCTCCCCTCTCTATTGTTGTCCCTTCCTGGCTACCTCTCCTCCTTTTTATACCTCTTAATTCTATGAGATTTCTCCCTTTTGTCCTTAGGGCTTCACCAACCATTTTTGGTTCCTTGTGGGCATTTCTCCAAGCTTGCCCACTAACCCATTGGTTGCCTGGCCACTACCTCTGCTCAAAGCGTGCTTGCTGCACCACTCTCTATTCTGAGACAAAATTCCTTGTTTTGTTTCTCCCCTCTCCAAATTTCTACCTTACCTCCCATGGATAAGGATTGGAGGCTCTCTCTATACCTACCCCTATGGCATGCATCAAGTGGCCCCGGCCATGTTTACCTCTTTTGGGCGAAGTACCATCTCAGCAAGGCATTTCTCCAAAGAAGCCTCGGCAGGAACCTCATAATAGACCTCTTTTCTCCTCACCACCAAACCACACCCTCTAAATCCCTTAACCAAGGGCCTACCTCTCCTATATTGGCTAGATACAAGTAGGTGGTGTCCTGGCCTTTGTGTGAGTTCCACTACCCTCTGGTTTGTCTTCTTTTACTCCCACGCTGTTCCTACTGTTCTTGCATTTTCTTTTTTTGCTGTGTGTACTAGGTTTGTACCTATCTTCCACGACATGGAGGATATGTGGGCTTTTGGGCTTGTACTACCTCCCTTTGTTCCCCCATAGGCTGGGTACTATTTGGGTAGAAGTTCCTGCCCGTCTAGCCCACTGGACTTCTATTTTTGCTATTCCTCTCCACGCATATGGGTCTGTCGGCTGTCATTTTTGCCACGTTGGCCCATAGGGTTTACTACTTCTTTCCTTAGACTTTCCTGGCCCATTTACTTTACCTTTACATCCTCTTAATCCCAAGGGCTTGCTAGCTGCAATTCCTGCCAAGTTAGCCTATTGGGTTTACTACCTCTATCCATGGGCTTGCCTAACTCATTTACATTACCTTTACCTCTTATTAATCCCATGGGCCTGTTGGCTGCCATTCCTGCCATGTTGGCCCATTGGCTTTACTACTTCAATTCTTAGGCTTCCTTGTCCCATTTACTTTACTTTTACCTTTACCTCTTATTAATCCCATGGGCTTGTTGGTTGCCATTCTTGCCATGTTGGCCCATTGGGTTTACTACCTCTATTCCTGGGTTTCTCCGACCAATTTACTGCCTTTACTCATTTTCTCTTCTTTTCCTTATTGTTTGGCTTCTTTTACCATTGGGCCTTTTGTAAAAATGGGCCTCAACACCGCATAAACCATTCATCTTTCTATATAAACCTCTCCTCCAAAAGCACAAGTGAATTGGACCAAGCGGATTGGATGGACCGAAATACTGTGTTGATATGACTCAATAGGAGCATAGTAAAAATAAATGCTATGTTTTAACTTTTAGATATTAATCTTTCTATATAAACCTCTACACCAAAAGCACTACCGAACTAGACCAAGCAGATTGGATAGACCAAAATACTGTGTTGATGTGACTTAATAAGAGCATAACAATAATAAATTCTGTGCTTTAACTTTTAGATATTACTAGTTGCAAACATGTGTGATGCACATAAAAATTTGATGATTAGTTTTTTTGTTAAGTGAAAAATGAAGATAGTAGATAAGTCTTATAGGTATTAATTCCAAACCCTTCTTAAAATTATGTGATTATTTTTTAAAAAAATTATAGTTGATCCAATATATTAAAATTTCTAAATTAAGTTATCTATATTTGTTATTTGAAAATATTTTAAATTTTGTTAGTTTTTTTCAAGGAAACATAATGCATTTTACATTCAATTATTATATAATGCAAGATATTTTGTAAATAATATAATGTGTGGTTGAAATTTATTTATAATACTCCTTACAAATTGTTGATTCTCCAATACGTCTTGAGTGACCTAAAGAGGAAGCAGATGTAAGTAAATTCATTACTTATTAGGAAAAAAAAAATACAAGACTTTAAAGAACAATGTCATTTTATTAAAAACCTACTAACATTACGCTGAAAATGTGACATAATTGTTAGTTAAGCAGCTCTATTTTCGACTCTCAAAGCATCACTAAAATGGACTGAATTGGATTGAATAGATTGAATTGGATTAAAATGTTATACTGATGTGGTTCAATAGGGATATAACAACAATAAATTTTACACTTCTACTTTAGATATTACTAGTCGCAAGCTTATGCAATGTGTGAGATAATTAAAATTTTGGCGAAAAGCCACTTTTAGTCTCTACATTTTCAGGCGATTCCCATTTTAGTCCCTACATTTTATTTTTACCGCTTTAGTCCCTATTCTGAAAAACGCCATCTATTTTAGTCCTTCCCGTCAGTGCCCTAACGGCAAAGTCCTAAGTGGCAGACGGAGTGCATCGCTGGCACACTAAATGTTGACGTCAGCATTAAAATAATAATATAATATATTATTTAGCATTTTAAAAATGCCACGTCATTTTTTAAAAACAAAAAATAATTTATGAATTTTAACTAAATGAAAAAAAAAAGAAAAAACAGAAATAAAAACCAAAAATAATATAAATTGAGATTGTTTTCGGTGAAAACAGCTTTGATTGTTTTCGGTGTTTTTCAAAAGAAGAAGAAGAGAGAGGAAATTACCAGGAGATGGAAGAGGAAGAGGATGGCAGAGGCTAAGAGGGAGCGGAGGCCACCGCGAAGCAACTGCGGGCCCCATGTGAGGACGACGACGGCTTAGTAGGAGATGGCGACGATTGCGGCGACGAGGAGGATCATGAAGTAGCCCAACACTCTGAGACCCGAACACCACTTGAACGCGTTTATGTCCATTCCGGGACTGGAACTGGAATGTCGTGCTATCCAGATCTATCGCCTGCTTCGGGGTTGTGATGGGAACAGTCGTTTCCAGATATCTGGAGCCAGGTTTAGAGTTGTTCTTGGATTGGATTGGATTTAGATTGGGGATGGGAATTTCTTTTGTTATGATTTCTTTTGATTATTTTAATTTGCTCTTTTGCGTCGGTCGGACCAACTGGGAGGACGGCTTTTTCAACTGGAGTTGTTTTATGGGTTGTTACTCAGATCAGATTAGGATTTTCTGGGTTTTTGTTGTTCATCAGGTATCCTTGCTCTTGTTCTGGATTTGTTTGTGTTTTTGTTTTTTTTGGAGAGAACGTGGAGTTGTTTGTTTTTATGGGTTTTGTGTGTGTGTTTGTTTCTGAAGAAAATTTCTGGGTCTAGGAAGAACACGAAGAACAAGTTCAGTTTTTTTTTTTTTTTTAAATTTCTGGGTTTCTGATGTTAGGGAAAGAACAATGGGTTACTAAATTTTTTATAAACACTGACTGGGTTTATTTACTTATTTTTCCGTATCAAAAAAAATATTTTTGATAATAAAGGTTTTTAGCTGATATTATGTTTGGTTGCAAACAAAACAATGAGTAAGTTTATGTTCTTGTGTTCTTGTATGTTCTTACTCAAAATAAAGATAGATCTTAATTTATATTATTTTTTGTTTTTATTTCTGTTTTTTCTTTTTTTTTTCATTTAGTTAAAATTCATAAATTATTTTTTGTTTTTAAAAAATGACGTGGCATTTTTAAAATGCTAAATAATATATTATATTATTATTTTAATGCTGACGTCAGCATTTAGTATGCCAGCGATGCATTCCGTCTGCCACCTAGGACTTTGCCGTTAAGGCACTAACGGGAAGGACTAAAATAGATGGCATTTTTCAGAATAGGGACTAAAAGCGGTAAAAATAAAATGTAGGGACTAAAATGAGAATCGCCTGAAAATGTAGGGACTAAAAGTGGCTTTTCGCCTAAAATTTTTTGTGTCGATATTTATTTTTGTTCAGTAAAAAGTTTGGTACTTCTTCCAACCACACAATAGAGTCATTATTATAAAAAAACTTGCTTCGTACAACCTTGTTTTGTTGTATTAACTATTTTGCATGCTTGTACTAAAATAAATAGGATCATTTTTATTAGGGAATAGAGAGGACAATAAATTTATTTAATTATAAAGGAATTTCTACCATGGTATGTTGAACAACTTACACATTTCAAGATGAGCTTCACATGTCAATAGAAAAAAGCTTTCATTTGCTTAGGTGAATTATCTAAAAGTTTGAGAAAATCTTAGTTATAGCAACCTCATAATTTGTATTTAACTTAAACTTGTTTACCCATTCTAAGAAGCCAATTAGTGAATCATTGGCTGAAATTGTGAAAGATGTGAAATTAAAATGATATTTAGTTAAATAAAACTAGGAACTTCAAAATATTGGGAAATCCATGTATTCAAGTATGCAAATCATCTTATAAATTTGTTTCTCATATTCTTATTTCACAATTTTATGAAACTTACATATCATGTATAAATAAGCTACATTGTATGATTTTAAAACCTATTATCATCACTTGTTGGAACAATCTAAAAGACATTGTTGATACCCATTTTTGACAAAGAGCCCAATAGCAAAAAAGCCCAATAGTGAAGAAAGACGAAAGATGAAAAGAATGGAAGAAACATGATGAAAGCAAATGGTCTATGAAAATCCAAGAAAAGAGGTAAAAAGGCCAAACGGGCCAACATAGTAGGAATAGCTGCTAGCAAGCCCATGGGCACAACATAAGGTAAAAGTAAAGTAAACGGGTTATGAAAGCCCAAAGAAAGAAGTAAAAAAACCCAATGGGCCAACATGGCAAGAATAGTAGCTAGCAGGCCCATTAGCATAACAAGAGATAAAAGTAAGGTAAATGGGCTATGAAAGCCCAAGAAAAAAGGTAAAAAACCCAATGGGGCTAACGTGGCAAGTGTAGCAACCAGCAGGTCCATGGGTACAATAGAAGGTAAAAGGTAAAGTAAATGAGCTACGAAAGTCCAATAAGAGAGGTAAACACCTCATGGGCTAACATTATAGGAAATAATAGCCAGTAGGCCCATAGACACAAAAGAAGAGAAAATGGGCCAGTGGGCTTGAGGAAATAAGAAAAGAGGACAAAAGCCCAATGAGTTGGTTGGGCAAGAACTTATATCAACCCAATATGCAAGTCCATGAGGGGATAAAAAGAAATAATACAAGCCTAGAAGTCTATGCCCTTCGCTTTGTGGAAGATAAGAACAAAAGAGACACGCAACAGAACAAGACATGGCAAAAACGATGTGGGAACAAAAGAAAACAAATGCAAAGAATACTGGAATGAACACATAAGGGCCAGAGCACTACCTACTTGTACCCAGCCAATACAGGAGAGGTAGGCCTATGGTCAAGGGATTCAGAGGGTGTGGTTTAGTGGTGGGGGAAAAGAGTCTATTTTAGGTTTCCAACTGTAATTCCTTTTAGGGAAAATGCCTTGCTGGGATAGCATTTTGCCTAAAAGAAGTAGTAGACGGCTAGACCACCTGATGCATGCCATAGAGGTAGGTAGAGAGAGATCCAAGTCCTTATCCATTTAGGCAAAGAGGGAGAGGCTTATAGTAAGAACAAACAAATAAAGATTTTTCATGAGATGGGTAGTGGAAGAAAGAGAATGCACTGGGCTTGCCCAGTGGTGGTAATGGCCAGGCAACCAATGGGTTGATGGGCAGTCCTAAAGGGATGCCCATAATAAACCAAAACAGTTGGTGAAGCCCCAAGGGTAAAAGGGAGAAATTTCATGAAATTACCCCACTATAAAGAGGGGCAATAGCCATAAATGAAAGGGGAGGAGGGTGAGATAACAACAAGAAAAGACTAAGAAAAAGAAAAAGAGAAGAGGGAAAACACAGTAGGAAAAGGCATGCATTAATAGACTATCTTTTCCCTCCTTCTTGACAAACCCGCTCTCTAGAATCTCACAAGTTGTAAAGAAATAACCATTTAGGCCCTCTCTCCAAAATGCACAACTTTGATGGTAGAATCTTATGACAAGGTTGTTCAAGTTAGGGTTCGGGTTTCTTCTTGGTTCATTTTCTGCTAAAAGATTTGACCCATGATCTTGATCGTGAATACACATAATCTCATTTGCTAGAAATTGCAATCTCTATTTTGCCATGACATCTTTTATTTATTATTACTTTATTAGTCGTTCTGCTGTAGCATCTTTTATTTATATTTTCTTTTGCTGTGGTATCCTTTATTATATTTGTTGTATTAGTTATTTGCTGTATCAATTGTTTCTGCTATGGTATCTTTCATATTTGCTGTATTATCTGTTTTTGCAGTGGCAGTGATTCTGCAGTACATTTGTTGCGTTTGCTGTGACACCTAGTTTGCTGTAGCGCTCTTTGCTTTGTCTGCATATTGGGAATGCTCGACCTGTGCACAAATTGGCCTATAGCATGGTCCAGCTTAGGTATTAGGCCAACCTTAGCTCTTCGATCCACAATCCAATGGGCCTGAGCATAGTATAATAGGCCTTCACCCATTAACACAAAAAGGGCCCTTATAGACCCCACATTTTATACCCTTTACGACTCGGGCCCCTGTTCCCCAATGATGTTGAAATTCTAAAACCCAAAGTTGGTTTAAGGCCTAATCAGATTAAAATTGACTTGAGAAAAATGTTTTAGTAAAAATGTAACTCTTTTTACGAATAAAATAAGTTATTTTTGGAAAATAAAGACCACGGAAACCCTAAGGCATGTGTGCGTAGAATAGGCTTTAGCCCATTAGCACAAAAAAGGGCCCTTGTAGACACTGCATTTTATATCCTTTACGACTCGGGCCCCTGTTCCCCAATTATGTTGAAATTCTAAAGCCCAAGGTTGGTTTAGGACCCAATCAAATTAAAATTGACTTAAGGAAAATGTTTTAGGAAAAATGCAACTCTTTTTATGAATAAAATAAGCTATTTTTGGAAAATAAAGACCACAGAAACCCTAGGGCATGTGTACGCATACACGTGTATACGAGTGCATGCTCAAGCTCTGTGTACGCATGCTGCATGCATGCGTACGCATACACGGGCATGCATATACATGTTAGGGTTCCAGAAACTATGAAAGACAAGTTTTCTGCATTAAAGTTTGAGTTTTGGAACAAATCCTACATCATCTGGGAGTCGTTCCAAACCGTTATTTTAGAACTATAAAAAGCCATACATGGTACATTTTCAAAACACATAGAAAATCCTAAGGGAAAACATAAGAGTTACTAGAAATTGTGAATCAAAGAGGGAGTTTTTCACAAAACATCCTCAAGTTAATATTTTTATGATTAAGGCCTTTTTTGGCCTTGATCTTGGAGTTTTAAGATTACCAATCACTTTCTTGTTTGATTGTGAATAGATTTGACTAAGGGAAACGGTCAAAATGAAGCGAAGGAGCTTTGTGTTTTGAGGTATATGTTCTAAGTCCTTTTCCTTTCTTTCCTTGCTTTAATCTTTCTATTTCTTTTGTTTTTCTTGTTTGTTTATGTTATAACATGTTTGTTTAGTTTAGGTTTTCTTTATTTTATTGTTTTAAGCATGGTAGGTTGTTAGATTTAGAGTTTTTGTCTTCTGCATTCTTGTTTTCTGGGTTAGGGTTAGGGCATGTATGTGTATGCATGCTTTCTGCATGTGCGTGCATACTCAAAGTATGCGTATGCATACAACTAGACTGAGCATGCAAGCCTATGTATGCGCACGCATACTCATGCCCAAAAATCTTAATTCGACTCGTTTTGCTTCTGTTTCTTTATTTTGTTTACACAATATGCTTCTGTTTTGCCTTGTTTTCATGCCTATAAGTCTTTGCCTTCCATGTTTTTTTGTTGTTTGTCCTTCACATATTAGATTAGGGTTTCTTTTCTTATCTTTGATTGATATGCCATGAACATCATATGATATAACCACGCATTGATACATAGGTGCTGTGGTGCAGTAAGGTAAGTCATGCATTCATATGAACATGCATTTGTTTGGAACATGCTTTCAATGATAAATGTGGACATGCTTGGTTGAATGATGAGTTCTTAACGCCTTGACCATGATATGATACCATATGTGATGAGACGTGTGATAAGAGCATGCTAGAGTTTGAGATGTGATGAATTACATGATAGATGTATGTTAGGGTTTTGGGATGAAAATGTCATGTTGATTATTAGATGTATGCTAGTGTGTGTGTGAGTCTAGAATAACAATATTGAATATGCATGTAATGAGATTAAGACGTAAGACACAATAAGTAGAAGCCGACACATGATTCAGGTGGGGTTAGGTGCCTAACACCTTCCCATCCCATACCTAAACTTTGGACACGTGCTCTGGTAGTAAAATCAGTCCTTCCATGAAGGGCACTACATAATTGGTTCCTAGACTTAATCTAGGTGATGACTCCATTTTCTTCTCCGCCACGGTCCACTTGGCCGAGGCGTACTCTTCCCATTACACCCACAGCCCCCTACAGACGTTACTAAACTTTTGTGCCTACTTACTATTTATTGATATTAAGCAAAGTAAATTATCAAGAAGTTAGTTGTTTATTTGGATTTGATGGTTTTTTTTTTCCTACTATTGAAATCTCCGTGACATAAATGTCCATCTTTATCTCTTAATTGGCGTGCGGATGCTAACATTATTGTTTGAAAACCTTGCAGAGAGTTTCATTTGATTGATCATGTTTATCTATATCTTATTAAAATAAAACTAAAGTAAAATGAATAATTAGCCACTACAAAATTTTATCAAGATAGAAATTCTTTGTACACCATATAAAGTAAGTTGCTCAAATGTGAAAATATTAACCAATGAGTTTGTAGTAAGATGAATTCTATAGGGGGAAAAAAGATATGCAAAGGGGTTTATAGACAACCAAATAAAAATAAAATCATAAAAATTTAGTTTGCAATAATATTCTACATTCTATTTTATGTTTGCATGTCACTTTTGCATTTCTAATTATTCCATTAAAGATAAGTAAATTTATTTAAATGAAATGCTTGTTTTGTAGAGCTTGTATCATATGATTGAAATGATGTGCATTTTGAACATAATAGTTAGTGTTACTTTTAGTATTATCCAACATATTTTTCATTCAAAAAATTTATGCCTTGTTATGAGTTGTGTTTAACAAAAAAACATGAGAATTTATGACTTGACCTCATTGTGGGCTCTTCTAGTGTCATGGGCATATCTGTGTCCTAAGATTTAAATAAAATGATTATATATTTCTTTGTGGTAAGAAAAAAAAAATACTAACTGCAAGTTCTTAAAAACGACCTCGATGACCAGTTCTTAGGCCCATCGCAGCTTATTTGTAGAGATGAATGTGCAGGCCAACACTTTGGACTTCAAAAATATACAATTTGGATCAAGAAAAAAGAAAGGAAAAATCGTCATTATTCTGCCGAGAAAAAGAAGTGTCAAGTAGGATAAAGATTCTTGTTTATGCCTCCTCAGGCTAATCGAGGAATGATTTCATACAAGAGTTACAACTTCTAGACCATATTTCTTTTCTCTCTCCTTTTTCCGATCCCCCTCCATGGGGTGGGGGGGGGGGGTGGGTGGGTTCTTCCTCCTTTTTTGCCATTTGATTTACATCTCAGCCTTCCACTTGGAGGGCTATTAATCTTTCCTTAGATACTTGTCCCATTACTGTTTTGTTAGTGGTGGTAGAGTAAGATACAAGCTATGAGAGCACTATTCAAGGGTCATTCTGCCATTAATGCGGTAGGATAAGTTGTTGCAGAGCATTTAATGCAAATGTGATGGTTGCTTTATCTGGAAGTTTCTTCCCTCTTTTGTCTATACATCACCATAGTCCTCTTTGGCTTCCAATCTTGTAACTCTTGTGGACTCCTTCTAGCCTTTCCACAAGGCAACTATTGCTTGACTTCCTCGATCGGATTGTAACCCTTGGTTCTTCCAATATGTTAGGTACTTCAATTGTCCCGATTGGGCTGGGCCTAGTTTGATAACCAATTGGGCCTAATTACTCCTTGGTTAGTCTTGTCAAGGGTGCCCTCTCTTTGTCCCCCACACTAACAAATAGATATTAGTTAACATTTCAATCTACAACCTTCATATGAAACATAATTTTAATTTTTTAATCAATATATATAGGGAAGAAATTTTTTGTGCAACTATAGAATACCTTTAAAACTTGCTACAAAATCATATATCCATATCTATATACGTTTAGTAATTGAATTATAAAAACTCAAACAATATATAATACAATAATGTCACAAATAACTTAATAGAAAAGCATAACACAAAATATTTCAAAGGAAACTTTCAAACTTAAAATAAAATTGTGTAATGCAACAAATATATACTAATTAAAAAAAACAACAATAACAATTTTTTGTCTAGCTCATCATTTGTATTGCAAATTCATTAATTATTTTAATAATTTCTTTTATACCTACATCTAAATTTAGTCCAACATGTCCAAAAATTGCTCAATACACTTTGATATTTTATGCTTTCCATATCTATAGGCTTGGATATTACCTTTCATTCAGCAAGGATTTTCAATGGCTAAAAGGCTACATTTGGCGCAACTTCATATTAGTATCAAACTAATTGAAGAATTGATACGAACTTAATATCACAAATCTTTAAATTTCTTATCCCTTTATTTAAAAAAAAAAAAAATCCTCAGTTGGACTTCAAATTCAAATTATATTATATCAAAACAATAAATTTTATAATTCACTAAAAAACTAAAATACTAATATTAGCTAAAGGAGAGAGAGGGGGGGGGGGAGAACATAACGAAAGATATACCACAAATTTTAAATTAAACAATTAAAAATATTAATATAAATTTTTATTAGCTATATATTTAATAATTTTGGATTTAGAAAAGGTTATCTTAAACCAAACTTGTCTTTTTTCTATTTTTAATTAAGTGCACTAAAATGGACCATATTTGATTAAAATAGACCAAATGAACCATAATGGATTGGAATAGGCTGAACGGATTGAAGTAGACTAAATGAACCAAAGAGGAACAAATGGACTAAATTGGACCAAATAATTGGCCACATCACCATTTTTTTTATTTATTGATTTGTTCCTTTAATCGATTGGCTTTACATATATTTTGCCATTCACATATACTTTGACTTTACACAGACATTTACTTAAATTTTGAAAGAACTCCTTCTACAAATTTTTTTTTTCTTCACCACTCTTGCTTCAAAAAATTAGAGGAACAAATCAATAAAAAAAAAAAAAATAGTGATTTGGCCGATGATGTGATTTAACAGTGGCGTTTTATAGACAGACGAGAATTAGGAAGCCTAGTTTTGGGATTTTGAGACTTTGGCCAGGCAGGTGAGATTCCTACCATTCTGTGACGCACTTTAGTGGGGAAAAGGTGGCAATAGATGACCCTCAAATGGTGCTGAGGTATAAGAATTTTCTTCTACCAAAAGTAAAGTAGCCTTACAATCATAGTCATAGATAATGCTTAACAGCTTCTTTTACCTTTTTCCCATTTCCACTTTAAACAGGGAAAGACTTTCTTTCAGATGGTATACAAATATCACTCAGCATCATCATCTCCCTTTTTCATCTCATCAGTTGAATAGTAAAGTATAGTATTATGGGGAAATTTTGGGTTGAAGTCTGCCTGATATCTGCTAGGGGTCTCCGGCGTTCTTCTTCACTGTGGAAGCTCCAATGGTTTGCTGTTGGGTGGATTGATCCTAATAATAAATATTGCACCAAGATCGATGCTTCCGGCAATGCAAATCCCGTCTGGAAAACCAAGTTTGCTGTCTTGGTCGATGACTCACAGTCACAGTCACAGCCCACCTTGCACGTTGAAGTTTACAGTAGAGAGCCCATTTTCCTTAGAGAAAGGCTTCAAGGTACAGCAAGCGTCGTCTTGAAAGAATTTTTTGCTAAGCAAGCCAAGAATAATATTAATCATGAGGAGGGTTCAACTTCAAGGTCGGTTACTGAAGAACAAGAAGAAGTAGGGAGCTATCAATTGCGGAAAAAGAATTCCAGCAAACCTCAAGGATTTGTTGATATTTCAATTCGTATTTCTGAGGAAAGGGAAGAGCCAAGTTCAAGTTCATATATAGGTAAGGCATATTCATTAATCATTACATATATAAAAATAAATATAATGGATTTAGTTGAATTTTTAGTATCTCATGGCTGATTTCAAATATCTTTTTTCTTTTGGGTAGGTAATGAGGAAGGATTTATGCTCACAGATCACAACAACATTATCACCTTGGCTACTGAAGATAGACCGAAACCAGCTATAGTTCCATCCCATCGACCAGGAAATCATTTACAGACAAATTTCCCATACACCCATCCAAATCCAATGCCATTTCCTCCAAACTATTCCAATCCATCTGTATCTGTAGATGGACCAAGCTATCCACCACCAGCAGTTGGACCAAGCTACCGACCACCTAGAACTCCTCCACCGCCTCCCCAACCTTCTAATGTTGGTTACATACCCACCTTTCTCCCTAGAACTGATCAGTCTTACATAAACATGCCACCATCTGGTCGTGGTCGTGGTGGGGGACCTGGTTTTGGAATGGGCCTAGGTGCAGGAGCACTGGCAGCAGGTGCCGTGATCTTTGGCGATGACTTTATGTCAGGATTTGATGTTCCTGGAGGAGGTTGCCAAGATGCTAGTCTTATTATATCAACCGATCCTCCGTTCTGACAAACAGAAACTTCTGAAATATGTTTAAAACTTCAAATGCAGTGATTTAATTCTTCTGTTCTGTATTGTTCAACTACTTTATTTATTAGTGAAAGGTTTCTCCCAATAACAGAGAATAATTCTAAATGTTTTGGTTCATTAGCCTGGGAAAACACATCTCAGAACACATGAAACATCTCACTGCCTGTCATATTCTATCTAAATATTGCACTCCTCTGGAAAAAACTACAATAGTCCCAATTTAATCAAATATCCCTGAAGAGACACTAATCGCATGAGTCAGATTTATTAGTATAAGTGTATAACAACCCTTGAATATCCAACTTATCTTGTACATCGAAGTAATGTTATGAGCATCTTTTAATTGCTTGGCTGAGCCATGTTTCCTTATCCTAATGGGTGATACTATGGGGTTTAAGAGCAGTAAATTTTACATATGACTAATTTTAAGTCTTGCACTTCAAACTCACTAATCTGCATTTTGAAAGAAAAATTCCGAAGTATATAAGACATATTTCATGTTACAGATTCCAGACGTTGCTTCTCTGGTTCACTAAAAACTCTTTGCACAAACTTTTCACCTACTGAAACAAACTCTTCCACTTTTTCTTCATGGGGCAAATGCCCACAGTGCTTAATTACTTCGAGGTGGGAACCAGAGCATGAAGTGCAGGTGGATTCTAGGTGTCCCTAGTCCTCATGAAGGAATGATTAACAATCCATTATTGGATATTTAATGTTTAATATTTTTGGTCTCGTAATACTTGTATTTAATTATATAACCAGTTTTTTCTTTTTTTTTTTTATTTTGTTATTCTTCATACTCTTTTATTATAAGGCAATGCTTACTTGGTATGAGCCAATTGACTGAATAGGTTCTTATATGTGGTTGTTGGTACTCTGCCTTTCCCTTGATTAATGTTATGATTCCTAGTTGGAGTTGTTTTATGAATCTAACATTTAGAAATCTACCTCTTCTTCTTTTAGAGAATGCTTCAAATGTGGAATTATGAACGATTCCTTCAATAATTTTCTATTGAAAATGGTATATAGAGCTTACTTTTGTAGTTGTATAGTAATATGTCCCTATATTCTATAAGTTTTTTTATTTTATTTTTTATTTTTTTATAAGTAGGTGTAAGGACCAAAAGATCCAACAGCCCAAGCCCACTTTGAGCAGTGAATTGTAGAATCCAACCTTGGCCCAAATCAATAAATTTGTAAGAGAGGGAAACAAACAACAAGAGGGGGCTCTACCCGATGATGGCAATAAGGGGGAAATGGCTTATTATGGCCTGCGGCATTCCCACACCAATGTTGCAACTCTTCAACTTCTTCCTCGGTCCTCAGGCACCCACAATAGCCCCCTAAAACGTTTGCTATTTGTTTATGAGACAAAAACAAAGTTTTAGTCTTACAGGTAAACTATGCACTTGACATATGTGTTCCCACATATTAATGTCCTTTCACCTGTCTTCTGCACGCTCCTGATGCTTTAGAATCCACGACTTACATTTATGGTGTCAGGCAGCTATTTGTCTCCCCACGTTCTATGGCTCGATCAAGATCCTACGGTCTTCATTCCCCCTCATTTATGGGCGGGACATTTACCACTCACTTTTTCACTCCTATAAAAGGAGAACTTGGAGCTGGCTGAGGTTCATGTTGAACATTCTGGCAATCTAAGCTGAAGAAACCTCCCGAGGAGCACTTTTCGTGTTCACTCATAGATGTGTTGATTTCCCTGTTTCTTCTTTTTCACAAGTTTAACATTTCACATCACAAAACTCCATTGGTAGATACGCTAAGTTAGTGGACACTGTCGAGGCTAAGGCAGTCTTTAAGGCACAATATATGATTCCCATCAGCGTTGAAATCCAACACTACGAAGAGGGTAAGGGGTTGGTCTTAAATAGACCTCCTGAATCCATGGTCATTCCTATGATTGCCTTCATCGAAGGCGGGATGGAACTTCCCAAGGTGTCACAGGGTCAAAATTTTTTTTTTTTTTAATTTTCTGCCTGTAATGGCATTAAGCCCCTGACTTAGTCTCAGCCAACACTCCACACACACACACTGCAGCAATCACTTAGAACAGAATTATTAAGAAAATTCGCACACACAGCACACACAGTATTTACAGGGCACCAACCCTAACCTTTATTACTCAATATCAAGTACAAAGGAAGCCTGGAGAATACACACGAAATTCTCTAAGCAAAATATACACTCTCTGCTATTGACAGCGCCAATAGCCTAGGATAAATATACAGAATAAACTGTCACAGCAGTTACTGCCAAGTAACTGCCCCTGTCCAAGACTTGCTGTCACATGTGGTCTGACTTAGGACACCTCTGCCTGATGCTGTCTTGGTTTGCTTTCCACATTTCCAGCCCCTACACAGTAGGTCTGATCATCCAGAAAGCCAGAAACTGCTTGATAACTGCCAATAACTGCTGCTGCACACTCTGCACATGCCAGCCCATGTATCAGCACATCATTATAGGGCCTCTGCCCATGCTTCAGCAACCCAAACCAATTGTGCCATCACGTTTTAGAAGGCTTGGCCCCCTGCCCAAGCCCTTCTCATCAGCATCACAGCCTACATCAAATGTCCATATGCAACACACCAAGTTACTGCCATCAGCCCACTCACTCAAGTCCATACATTCTACCAGCACCAACCAGCCCAATGTCTTGCACAACATATCATAATCACGGCAGCCCAACACTGCCTTGCATTCAAGCCACCAAGCCCACACACAAAGCAACCATCAACCAAGCCACTAATGCCATGCATCATCACGTAGGGTCAGCACCACCTTCCATTGCCCAACATCAAAATCTGTCTCTGCCCACCATGGTCTTCCTCCACCATGGCCTTGGGGCATCATATGGAGCAATGTGCCTCCACATGCTGCCCCTCATCATGCTCTTCATTATGAATCTAGCAGGGAGACTTGGCTTGTCCCCTTCAATGAGCAGTTAAGAGCTTCACTAGATAGGCATGAGGAGCCATTGGTGTATTGAGAAAACATTGAACCATGTGACTGGCCTGATGTTGTCCAAGCACTCCAATTCCTAATGCCATCATCAGCAACGTGTAAAGCTCCTAACAAACCACCCCTACCAGAAAAATTCGACGTCCTCGTCGGTAGGGTATCCTCAAATTCCTTTACATGTTTCTCAAACTGCCACCATGTAGATGCTTTCTCCCAACTTGCTTCTGATTCAGCCGCCCCTTTCCACTTTACTAAGTAGAAAGTTATCATATTTCCTCCCTTTCGATAACCTGTCACCTTCTTGTTAAGAATTCTGTCCACTTCTCTATCAAACTGAACCATAACAGTAGGCAGGGCACACCTTACCTCATTCCTTGTAGGCTCATCTGCATCTCCATGATAAGGCTCTAAGAAGCTTACATGGATTGTTGGGTGAATTTGCAATCTTTCTGGCAGCTTCAATTTGTAAGCTACAGCACCAATTCTCTTTACAATCTCAAATGGACCATCATATTTAGGAATTAAACCTCTATGAATTGCCTCACTTCTGAACTTTCTCCAAATCTGTGGAGCCAGTTTCAACAGCACCTTGTCCCCAACTTGGAACTCAAGAGGCCTCCTCCCTTTATCAGCATACTTCTTCATTCTCCTCTGTGCTTTCAACAAGCTATCTTGTGCCGCTTGCATAAACTCTTTCTTGTTGATAGCAAATCTGTATGTTGTAGGACACCTGCCTCCTACACGCTGTTTAGCAATCTCATGAGGTGTGAGAGGTTGCTACCCCATGGCCAACTCAAATGGATTCATTCCAGTGGATGAGGACTTATGCAGATTGTAGGCAAACTGCGTAGAATCCAATAAGTCAATCCAATTCTTCTGGCTGGCAGTCACATAATGCCTCAAATAATCCTTCAACACAACATTAATTCTTTCTGTTTGTCCATCTGTTTGTGGGTGATTAGCAGTAAAAAACTTCAACTTTGAACCTGTCAAACCAAATAGAACAGTCCAAAACCGACCAGTAAATCTTGAGTCTCTATCACTTACAATATCCTCAGGTAACCCAAAGTATTTCACCACATTCTTATAGAAAAAATCAGTAGCCACCTCTGCTGTACATGTACTCGGTGTAGCCATAAAAACAGCATACTTTGAGAATCGATCAACCACCACAAATACTGAACCCATCCCCTTAACTTTTGGCAAACTAGTAATGAAATCCATGGAAATTGAAACCTAAGGACCTTCTGGTATAGGAAGAGGCTGCAGCAAACCGGCTTCCTTTTGAGTTAATTCCTTGTCTTGCTGGCAAACTAGACAAGTCTTCACAAACAACTCAATATCCAACTCCATTTTAGGCCAATAATAAGAACGGGACAGTAATGCATACATTCTATCCTTACCAGGATGTCCTATCCATTGTGGATCATGAGTTTCCTTCAACAACTCTCTTCGGATCTTTCCACTTAGTACAAACAGCTTGCCACCCTTGGCATAAAGCAACCCATCCTCAAGCCAGTAATGCCTCACAAGGCTTGCATTAACATCCTGCACCAGCTTTTGATAGGTAGCATTAAGCTTAGCGCACTCTTTGATCCGATCCACAAAATCTGACTCCACTCTAGTCAAGGCAGCCACATATCCTTGTACCTGTTTATGGCTAAGTGCATCAGCTACTTCATTATGCCTGCCTGGTTTGTTCTCCCACACAAAATCATACTCTTGCAGCAATTCCTGCCACCTAGCTTGCTTGGGTAACAGCTTCTTTTGTGTGCTAAAGAAGGTGTTCGCCACATTATCTGTTCTCACCATGAACTTTGAACCAAGCAGATACACACACCATGCCAACAAACAATGTACCACTGCAATCATCTCTTTCTCATGAGCTGAATATTTCTGCTCTACCTCATTCAACTTCCTACTCTCATAGGCAACAGGATGTTTCTCTTGCACCAGCACACCACCAATTGCTTTGTCCGAAGCATCTGTATGGACTTCAAAGGGCAATACAAAACCTGGCAGACACAGTTCAGGCTCACTCGATACAGCAACCTTTAGCTTCTCAAATGCTTCTTGACATGCATCTGTCCAGACCCATTTTCTGTCCTTTTTTAGCAAATCTATGAGAGGAGTCACCTTCTTTGAATACTCTTGAATAAACTTCCTATAATAGTTAGCTAATCCAAGGAAAGACCACAACTCAGTCACCTTACTTGGTGGAGGCTAATCAAGGATAGCCTGCACCTTCCTCTCATCCATCATAACCACACCTTTGCTGACCTTATGCCCTAGAAACAAAATCTCTTGTTGAGCAAACTCACACTTCTCTTTCTTAACAAACAATTGATGTTCTCTCTATTTGGACAACACCTTCCTAAGGTGTTCCAAGGACTCACTATATATCACTATGTCATCCAAATACACAACAACAAAGCGATCCACATACTCATAAAAGACATCATTCATCAAATTACCAAATGTAGCAGGGGTATTCGTTAAACCAAAAGGCATAACTAAAAACTCATAAGAACCATACTGGGTCACACAAGTAGTCTTAGGCTCATCCCCTTCAGCAATCCTCACTTGCCAATAGCCTGATCTCAAGTCCAGCTTTGTGATGTAAACAGCTTTGCTCAATCTATCAAAGAGGTCTTGAATCAAAGGGACTGGATATTTATTTTTCACAGTCACTTTGTTCAAGACTCTATAATCAACACACATCCACAATGAACTATCTTGCTTCTTCTGGAATAGAACAGGAGCACCATAAGGGGCCTTGGAGGGCTGAATATAGCCTGCATCTAGCAGTTCTGCCAACTGCTTCCTCATTTCAGCCAACTCCATTGAGGACATTCTGTACGGGAGCTTAGAAGGAGGCTTTGATCCTGGAACCAACTCGATCTTATAATCAACAGCACGCCTTGGTAGAAGGGTCTTGGGCAGTTCTGAAGGCATCACATCAACAAACTCCCCCAAAAGTCCAACCACAGCATCTAGAACTTTGACATACTTGTCCTGCTTCACTTCAATCAGTGTAGCCAAGTAAGTTGTCTCACCCTTCTTCAGCCCATGCTCAACCTACATAGCTAAAACCATTGGTTCTTTCCCCTTGCTTGTCTTGCTATTTCCTGCCCCACGCCTCACAGGAATATAGCATGACTGCTTCTCATCAAGTATTGACAATACTCCAAGGAATGGCAACAATGCAGCCTTAGCAGCCACTAGGAACTCATCACCCAGAATTACATCAAAATCATCTAATTCTATAACTAGGAAATTCACCTTTCCTGTCCACTCGCCCACGTTAAACTTCACTCCATAAGCAATTCCCAACACAGGTCTTGCTTCTGAGTTTACAGCCTTGATCTTACTTAGACACTTTCTCATTTTCAGACCAAGCCTTTGAACCATCCGATCAGTAACAAAATTGTGGGTAGTACCAGAATCAAGCATACCCTCAACCCCATTCTCATTCATCTCAACTTGAACATAAGAAAAACCCCTAGAAGTACCTCATGCATGTAGTGCATTCAGCAATTGCAAAGGGTTCACTCTGCTGGGAACTTCTTCATCGGACTGCCCACTACCATCTTCAGCAACCATGGCATTAAGCTTCTCACGCTTTGGACAATCTCTTGCACGATGAGGGCCATTGCAAATGAAGCAGCCAGCATTAAGCTTGGGTTGTTCTTTGCTTGGTTGAGAGGTAGAACTCTCTCCCTTGTTCTTGTTACCTCACGTTTTCTTCTGCTTATCCTTTTTCTTGCCATCTTTCTTCTGCTTATCTCTGCATTTGTCTTTAGACTTATGTTTTTCCTCTTCCCCACTAGGCTTACTAAACTTGTAGTCTACTAAGGCATCTGCAGCAGACATAGCAGAAGGCAGATCACGCACTGCCTACCTCTTTAATTCCAACTGTGCCCAAGGCTGCAAGCCAGACATGAAGTTGAACAATTTGTCCTCCTCTGACATGTTCTTGATATTCAGCATCAAAGAACTGAACGTCTTGACATATTCTCTCATTGTACCAGTCTGTTTCAACTTCTTCAAGGCGTCTCTTACAACCCAAGCAGTATTGGTTGGCAAGAACTGGTCCTTCAATTCCTTCTTTAAGGCTTCCCACGAGTCAATTTTCCCTCTACCAGCATCTGCATCATCTTCCACACGGGTTCTCCACCATAACTTAGCATCCCTTGAAAGATACATGCTAGTAATTGTTACCATCTCTTGACTAGGCACCCTAACAGCCTTGAAATACTGCTCCATATCCCATAGGAAATTCTCCAAATCCTTGGCATTCCTGGCACCATTAAAAGGCTTCAGTTCAGGTACCTTTACTTTGGTGGGCACTTCCCCCTCCCTAGGCAGGCCACTCACTGTTCTCTTCAATAGAGCAATTTCTGTTTCAAGTTGGCGTTGGGTCTCCCTTGCTGCCTAGTTCTGGGCGTCCATTACAGTAGCCAACTCTTCAACACAATTTAACACCAATTCCCTCTGTTCTGCAAGATCATTCCGCACTGCAGTTGTTTCTGCAGAGACAGCATCAAGTCTGTCACACAGAAATTTGTTCCCCATCCCCAGGAACTCCAACTATGATCTCCAAGACAATCACCCTTGCCTTGGTGTTCGAAGACATTGCAACCTGGCTCTGATACCAATTGTCACAGGGTCAAAAAAAAAAATTTCTTTTTAAATTTTCTACCTGTGATGGCACTAAGCCCTTGACTTAGTCTCAACCAACACTCCCTACACACACATTGCAGCAATCACTTAGAACAGAATTATTAAGGAAATTCACACATACAGTATTTACAAAGCACCAACCTCAACTTTTATTACTCAATATCAAGTACAAAGGAAGCCTGGAGAATACACACGAAATTCTCTAAGCAAAATATACACTCTCTGCTATTGACAGTGGTGTGCTGTCGTAGGCAACCAAAAATAAAACCTATACTCCTAAAAATATATGTAGTAATGCGAGTAAAGATCGTTCCCATAGAGAGTATCTAGCCTAATTTTATGCTACGTGAACAAGGAAGGGTGTTGGGGGGGGGGGGCCTCTTGAGTATAATGAAAACAATTGTAAGTAAAACAACTAAGGAACAATTTAAATTAAAATATCGAAAGTAATCAAGAGAACAAACCTTCGTCTAAGTCAACATCCACCATCGGAATTTTACAACTGATCATCGATGCAAGTATATATTAATTCACACTTTGAATATTCACTGTTGGAACTATTTTCCTATCTCTCCTTAGTCATAGTTAATTAGAAAACAAGCGATCTAACAAACCCTAACTACTAAACAACCTAAGACAAGCGCTAAAGGTTTAATCTAGTAGCAGCCTTCAGAATTAGAGAGATCGATGAAGCTAAACAACACAAACACAAGCGGTTGTATTTAATTTAGTCGAGCATTCTTCCTAAGATCTAATAATTTCTGACGCAGCAAATCATTAAATCTTGATTGCTTCACAAGTTAGAGAGATCAAACAATTATGGATTTGATATCTAACCTAGCAGTAGATTAAAACGAATAATAAACTAGTAGGCCTCCTAGTAATTAAACGAGACAATCATGAAAATAGGCACAGAAGAATATCCGATATTCAAAGCATAAATTGAACAATAAAAACAAATTAGATCTCACAGTATTATTGATTCCGAGGCTTTAGTTTCCTTCAACCAAGTATAAAAGTTTTAGCCACACAGAGCCATGACAGAAAACACAAAGGAGAAAATTAGAGAAGAGGGGAGAGAGAGGCGTGTGTGTGTCTATGTAATTCTGATTTCTCCTCCCCTTTTACACGTTAATTCCCCCTTTCCCAAACCTACAAAATCTCCTAAAAATATTCTAAATAATAACATCCAAATCTGACTAATTAAGGAAAAATATTAAAAATAAAACAAAGTCCTAATATAACTAGGAAAGTGGTGTTTTTCAACTGGAAATTTCGTGCATCA
>NW_027069864.1:99582-179026 GCF_002906115.3 Quercus suber | reverse complement strand
AAAAAAAAAAAAAAAAAACCAAAGCAAATATACCAAAAAGGGGGGTAAGTTACAGGGTATGGGGGAGGCCATCTGCTTACAAGATAAAATGTACAGGTTACAGTTGTGACTACAAGTGTAAATTGGGATACGAACTGAAAGTGCCATCTGATTACAGGTTGTAATGAGAAGGGAGGGATTTCAAGACTGAACTAGACCTAAAATTGGACCTGCTTCAGATTAGAGAAGAAGCTACCTTATATAGAGGAAGGGAGCCTTGGATCCTGTTGAAGATTGCTGAAAATCCGGAGGAATAAAATGCTTTAACCTGGGTGAATAATTATTTCAGCCGAAAGCAAATAGTGATTCCATGATTTTTGCCGGGTACTATTGGGTGAACAGTAACGGTCACTGTTCCATGAATAGTACTTTGTCCCCTTACTTTTCTGATTCACTGTTTATCGGTACTGTTGGAGGAATATTGAATTGTTGGAGAGTGCGGGTACTGTTCATGCAATGATTCTTGAATAGTAACTAGGTCTGAAAGTTGTTCCAAATAGTCACTAATGCTATTTGGAGAATCTAATCTTCATCCAAATTGTAACTATCATAAGGATCGTGTGAATCATGGAATGGGTCAAATTGGCAATGGTTGACTGAAACTGCTAAAGAGGCAGGAGAAACCTTTTCTTCCGACTCTAACTTCTCTGCTTGGATTTGCAACTGCTAGGCAAGATCTTTTAATTCCTTGCTAGATTTTTCGGCAATCTGGACGGAGTCTAGGCTTGACTGAGATCTTGTATTACAAGCAATGGCTCTCTGAATTGGAGGAGTGAAACCCTTAGCTGGTGAAGGATCTCTGGATCATTCTTTGGGCTTGCAGTCCTTATTGCTGGATGGATACTAGTTTGTACCATAATAATCCGAAGGAGGACTATGATGGTAATCATGCTCATGAAAAGTGGCGAACTGATTATATACACCACACCAATTTAGGGCTTCATATTCTGGTGCCCTAGTGATGAATCTCCTTGGATCATTATTGTAGTTAACCTATTGGAGGTCCATAGTTGCTGTGGAATATGGCTTGGTGGTGAAAACTAAAATTCTTCCTGTGCTACCAACAAAGTGATAATTTTCCCATAGTTCTTGAGCAATGGTGAGGATTTGATTGTTGAAGTAGTTCCTCCAACATTCTGCAAGGTCATGAGGTTCTCTGTAGGATAAATAAGAGTCTCCTTCAAACCAAGGACCTTGGTAGGTGTAACCATTAATGAGTACAAGGTATCTGGAAGGTATGACAGTCATCCAATTGTTACCGTCCCATTGTGGGAGGGTGCTCCAACATCTGATGGACACAAATGGACTTCTCATCTTCTTAACAACTTGTTGTATGATTGTGAAAACTGGCTGATTTGGCCATGGTGAGTTAGCTTGATTAATCTAACAAAACCATATTCAAACATCTGCAAAACCCAGCTTCAATCTCTATCTTCTTCATCTGTCCCATCTTCATAATTAACTATGAGGCCAGGGAAAGGATGTCGTTTCTAATAAACCCTGTGCCTGCTTCCAAAGTATTGTTCCCATATAGCCTGTGCCAGGGCATGGTCAACAGCAGTGTCAACATCACTATCAGTTTCACCAAAAACGGGGAAGTGAGTGGTGACCAGGATTTTGAAGTGTTCAAACCATCAGCCGAACGATTCGAACATAGCCTTGCTACTGAAAATATTGGTTTGTATTTCTGGTGGCAAGTTGGCAATAGCACTTCTTAAAATAGTTTGAGCCTTAAGGCTAAACTTAGCATAATCAGTGCCAATGATAGTCGTTTTATCCATTGAATGGATATCCTCTTTGCTAAAGAGTTGACTAGTAATGGCTTCATTTCTTGCCTCAAGTTCGACTAGGTAGATTTCTAGGGCTTTGAGGGATCTTTGGAAAAGGCCTTTTCTGTTTAGGGTCCAGGCTGCCTGGAAGTTGTCTAGGATGAATTTAATGGAAAATGGCAAATTTCTGTATGCCCCTTTTTTCCATTGTAGACCTTCTGATAAAACTTCCTGTAAAACAGCAGCCATGTCACAATTGGAGTATGTCACCTTTGCCGGGACATAATCCTGAAGGGATATTGATCCTCTTTGGTTTCCCTTAAAGGATGCACCTTCATGCTTTACAAAAGACTGTCCCGCTGCTGGGAGCCTTTCGTCTTGAGGATAGCCCTGTGCAGGTGCTTTCCCCTTGTTCTTCTTCTCTGCCGAAGAAGTCAATCTTCTCCACATTTTAATGTTATTATAAGTTATGTGCTTCCTTTCCTGCAAAGATGAGTAGCATGAATGTGCATATTATTGCGAGTATTATCATTAAATGCATGTGATGCTATGAAGCAAATGTTTTTATAATAAATGTTTTGTGATGAATCTTGAAACTGAGTTGGTTCAAAAAGATCATCAAAAATGGGGAAAATGGTGAGTTTAGATAAATCAAGGTTCTTGGCTTGATTAAGCTTAGTGAAATTTGTTAAAAGGAGGTGTTTTGGAATGAATAAGGTTAAGAGTCTTGGAGACAGCAACTTCTTGGAGAGTGCTAATATCTCGAGGTTCAGGGCTCTTGAGAAACCTAAACTTAACTGGTTGGCCAAAAGGATGGGTAGTGATTCCTTCACTATTCGTGGTGAACGGGTACAATAGACACATAAAGGGATTTCCTAATATTACTGTATCTGTAATATTCTTAAAAGGACAAATGTGGTTTTGAAACATGTGTTGTCCTGACACACATGAGCTTTTGGAATTTTGAATTCAATTTGCATTTTACCTCCACTTGCAGAAGTTAACCTTTCTCTGGTCTTTCTAAAGTACTTAGAGGGAATGATTCCTTCCTAAATGCAGTTGAGATCAGCACCTAATCCATTAAGGCTATGACCTCGAATTCAAAATCTTTGCTGATGACAATCCTGACTTTGGAGTGCCATTTCTGGAAGTTAATCCTACTGATGGTTACTAAGAACTTGTCATTGGATTGAACTGGATCTTGTTCTTGAACCATATCTGAGTGGGGTTAACTATTTCATTATCTTCATCATCAGAAGGGTTCTAAAATGAGGTTCCTTCCTCATTGCCTTGATGAGAAGTGTTTTCCAGATTTTTGATTCTTTGATCAAGGAAATTGTGATCAACTCTAAGGATGGTTAGCTCTTGCTTTAGGGTTCTAACCTCAGACTTGGTTTCCTTAATTTCTCTTTGAAGGTTGTTGACTGTAACTTCCTTCTTGGATTTGGTAAACCTATTTAGATTTTTTTCCAAATCAACTTTGGGTTCCTGAAACTTAGGTTCAGGTTTACTGGTTTCCTTTGTTAGGTTCTAAGGTCTTAAGATTTTATGTATTTAGAACTCTAATTTGTAATGTTGGCAAACCATGATCAAAACAATGTATTTAGTCTTGTTTAGGCTTGCTCAAAGTTAGTTTATTATTGTAAAGTTGGAATCGAGTGGCTGCATAAGTACTTGGGACTTTCGGCCTGGCTCGATCGATCGAAGAATAGACTCGATCGATCGAAAATCGCACAGGTTGATTTTTCTGCAGAATTTCCAACTCAGCCCTACTTCATTAAACGTTTAGGGTTTTATGTTTTTACCCTAGGTATATAAACTAAACCCTAGCCACGTTTTTGAAGGTTGCTCCAATTGTATTGTTGCTCATACATTGCTGTTTTGTGTAAATCTCTTGTGAGATCTAGAGGAGCTTTCCTTTACACAAAGCTTAGAGTTTTCAAGTTAGAGATAATATCAATATCTTGATGATCAACTTGGTTGCTACCATTAAAGCTTAAAGAATATCAAGCGGGGGTGCTTGTAGCTGATTGAAGAATTCAAGAAAGAAGGAGTCTGTGGATTCGGAGCTTGCACGTGGTCATGTCAGTAAGTTCTACTGGTGGGTAGCATTAGGAAGTCAAGCGGGGAGCTTGTAGTCCTTCTGTATGAACTTCGATTCTTTCGCATAGTGGATTCAGGTTTACCTTGAGGATAGCTAGGTCAAATCCTCCCCAGGTTTTTACCGTGTGGTTTCCTGGGTCATCATATCTTGTGTTCATTTATTTTCCGCTGCTTTATATCTTGATATGATTATTTGATTGCTTTAACCTAGAATTGCATAATTTGACTAAGTAACAACTTGGCTAATTAATCTAGGCTAACCAATCTGGTTGTGTTTAAGGGGTCTAAAACCGTTCATCCTTAACTAAGGTTCTTTTGAATTCAGTAAGCTTTTGAGCTTTAATGATTGGGTCTTCGATCTGTTCTATGAGATCTAAGAGGAGCTTTTCTTGCTTAGAAAGAACATTGATAGTTTTGTTCCTACAACAACTATCCATGCAAGGTATGGGTTCATCCGGGCACTAGAGGAACTAGAGGATGCTTTAGAGAGGTTTTTTTTTTTTTTTTTTGGTCTTAAAAATAAAATTGATAACTATAGAACAATTAATAGGAATTTATAATAATTTTATTTGTATATGCATTTATCTATTCTAATAATCTGGTAATAATTTAAAGGAAGGTTTATATATAGAACATAATTTAAGGACATATCTATTCTAACTATGGATTTTACTAATGTGTGCCCTAAGGGCACACAATAGTAAACCAATTTTAGAAAAAGTTTATCGAGAATTGAAAAAGTTTTGACAACTTTTTTAATTCCTAATAAAAACTTTTTCAAAAATTAATTTGTTAATGTGTGCCCTAAGGGCACACATTAACCAGATCAATTATATTTATATGTCCTCACTCCTTTCTGGAACATAAGAAAAAGTGAAAAGCATTAAGAATATTCCGTCGATGGGTGGAGACTGGAGTCGAACTGTGACGGAAGCATTGCCCAAAACTGATTTACTTTCTACTATAGTGAAACCGTGGTCTATAATCGCACTTTTGTCTGAATTCTCTGTATAGAGTTGAAATTTCTCCCATAGTGCATTTTCAACAGCATCTTCAAATTTTTACCTATTTGAAGAGTGAACAGTTTATTTTACCTTTTACTTACTTATTTTTTTAAATACGCTTTTCAACAGACTTTCTATCCTATTATCTATCCCATTTAAATATTATTTCTTCATTCTTTCTTTAATATTTCTTTTTCAATCTTCTTTCATTCATCTAATTTTAATGAGAACAGCTACATTCTTAACATTTTACAATATTTTCATAATAAATCATATGTGATAAGTTATTACTGATTTTAATTTGAACTCATTACTTAAATATATTTTTTTCATCAGTATTAATTAATAACAGCTCACCACTTAAGATTTATTGTGAAAATATTGTAATAACATTTCTCAATTTTAGTTTCTTATTCTTTATTTTATATTTCCATTTTTTTTTCATCCACGCGTTTTTTTTTTCCCCTCTTTTTTTCTCCTCCACACCTATCCCTTATCTCTATCTTCACTTTACTTTTTTCTCTTCTGCTGGAGCTCTATCTTCATTTCTCTCTCTTTTTTCTTTTCCTTTCTAGCATTTCGTCTCTTCACTTTTCTTTTTTTTTGTTTTTTTCTCTAGCACTTCATCTACTCCAGAGCATTCAAGAATCTCTCTCTCTTTCTCACACACAAATGGGTCAGATGGGTTCCTTTTTTCTCCTCCCACCACCGCATGTCCTCTCCACTGAGGCTCATAAATTTTTTGATTGGGTTTTTTTTTTTTTTTTTTTTTTTATTGTGGTATGTTTTAGTTTGTAACCGTTGAGATAGAGAAGCACGAGAGAGTGAAGATTGAAGAACGAAAGAGAAAAGGGATGAGAGAGAATTATTTTTTTATTCAACCGGGTATTATTTTAAGGGATGATATTGTTTAGATGTGCTATAGTAGCTCTCCATGCCTGAGAACTACTGTAGCAAATCTCTAAAAAAAAAAAAAAAAATTAGAGATGGAGAGACTGTTGGAGGGGTTTTTTTATGTGAACAGTGACTTTTTTGGAGAAAAAGGAGAGATGGCCAGCCTGTTGGAGATGCTCTTAGATACTAGTCGAAAAATTGCAAACTATATTCTTAAACTTTGAATGTATTTAAATTTTACATAATAAAATTTCAGAATTTACAATTTATCCCAAAATTTTATTTCGTTTGCATAAGTAGCTATTTTTTATTCAAATTTTTCATTAAATGCCATATTAACTTGTCATGTGTGTTTAGTTTGTCCAAAAAATAATACATCATTTTTGTAGCCTAAAAAAATTAAAATTATATGGGATAATAAAAATGAGTAACATCATTTTATTGGATGAATTAAACAAGCATGAGTCATGACAAGCTTATATATCAGTTAATGAAAATGGCTACTATGCAAATGGGAAAAATTATTGTCTACTTCCAAAGTACTATAAATGCATACTTTCTTCTCTTACAAGAATGGTAAGTTCCACTAATTAAATTTATGGTGAGACTTATCATTTATATGAGAGGGAGGAGTACACATTTATGCTACTTCGGAAATACCTAATAATTTTCCTGCAAATGAAATAGAACTTCAAGGGTTAAATTCCAAATTCTCAAACTTCATAGTATAAAATATAAACACCCTAAAACCTTACGTGTGTAACTTACCATTTAGCCAAAATTAAAACGCCAAGACTTCTTTTGTGGGTCAAAGAGTATGGTAGTGGCTCGGAAGGAGACCAATGTGGAAGGCATTTGCATTGTTTAACAACTTGCATATGCGAGTCCAAATACCCAAATTCTCCTTCATGAATGAATGATAATTCTTTTTAATGGCCTTCTCTATCTAAAATAAGAAACATTTCTGATAATCTATGAATAAATTTCCATATGTGACATAAACGTATCGAATTCCATATATTAATTATTTATATAAATAATATTTGGTTACAAACTTTATTATTGCTAATTTCTACAACTACGTTTAATATTTTTTATTACATATAAATTTTGACAAATCCATCATTAAATTACATTTTCTTCTTATTTTTTACATGCTTGCAAAATTTTTAAAAGATCAAATCATAATAGCTATATCATCAATTAAATGTTTAAATTTTAAGTTTTTGTAATCTAAAATTATACATAGAAAATAAGTATATGGATCGAATAGTAAATAACATCTAATAGACTCATAATTTGACATTCATGTTAAGAACATACAATTTAACAAGTAGATTTTCAAAGTATGTAATTATGTTACTGTAATTAGTAGGAAGATCAAGTTTATCTCCAAACTTTGTCCTATCTATATATATGGTGTTTCAATTATTTATAATAAAAAAATGAATTTATAGGGTTAATTTCATGAAATTTAAATAAAAATAAAAACTTATTTGAAATATGACATTCTTTCTCATGTTTTGTAGCTTTGGAAACCAACAATTGAAAGAAATACCATCTAAAAATAATAACATTTTTAGTAGCACATGCAATAAAAAAATATTAATAATTCTATGCTTAACTTAGTTGAAACAATTAAATATATGTGAATTTACTAAAGTAATGTGTGTGGAGTCAACATTGTAGTAGTCTAAATTGAGTCTGACTCTTCTCCTATTTATTATTCTCTCGTTCTCTCTCATTTTAATATGGATGAAAACCACATGAGGGAAAAAAAAAAAAAAATCTCTCTCTCTCTCTCTCTACTCTCTCTCTCTCTCTCTCTCTCTCTCTCTCTCTCTCTCTCCCCTAAGACACCAAAACACTAATCTAATCTCAAAACCTTGAACATCTTATTCTTTATATATTCAAATGTATGATTTTTTTTTTAATTTTTTTTAGATAATTTAATGTTTACAACAAAAAGAGAGAATTTGAACTTTATATGTCTCTGTTATAAACACTAAGAGATAGTAATGAGTTGAACAACAAGCCCCTTGGCTCTCAAACATATGATTTGGTTTCTAAAACATGGGATACTTTTTTTTTTTGAAAAACATACACATACACAAAGGAGAGAGAAAGAGGTTTTACGTATAGTATAACTTACTCTACTCTCCCTTAAAAGTTACCATAGCTTTTGAGTAGAGTTGTAGTGAATCTTTATTTTAAAACATGAGATACTTGACTAAACATAGGATTTGGTTTTTAAAACATGGAATAGTTGACTAAATAAGTAAATATACAAAGTCAAAAACCAGATCAATTCCTATGAATAATATTATCTGCCATTATGTTTGGAATATTGGTATCACCCATCAGAATCTAAGACAAATTGAATGTTACTTATGAGTTAACATAATGGTCAATATTTGTTTTATTTTCTTCCAAAAATATCCATAACAAATACTCAGCCAGTATCTACAATCTATTATTACGTACCTGGCACATCAAGCAACATTTTTTCGGTCCCCCAAGAGTGTGGGTAAAATGAAACAAACAAACCATTGAGACCACAGGAGCCTGTGCTTTTGTCAACTTTAATTACACAATAAAAATGATGAGAATGGAAATATTAAGAAAGTGTCATCCCCCATCCAAAATTAACTAACCCTATGAGAAATACAATTGACACTCAACATCGATATTGTACTAATGTCAGTTCTAAATGACAGGGAACTTATATTTACGATTGTTTACAGTTTTCAATCCATAAACAAGGGCTATCTGAGTGCTAGAATAGAAGTTCCGCCACTTACTAATACATACTGATTTTGGAAAGCACCTTGATCCTTGTCTGGTCAAACTATCAAGGATATATTTCAGTGAATGATCGATGCTTCACTAACAGACCATTCATGATTGGCTTTTATGTTGACCAGACTCAAGCTCCGTCATTGGCTTGTTTAGCTTTGCTCTGCTTCGATGCAAAAATGATGGTTGCTGAGGTAATGGTAACGTAACAGAATAACTGTTAAGCATGAGACCTATTGTTGCCATTGTTGGTCGATTTGCAGGATTTTCTTGAATGCACAATAAGCCAATATGGATGCACCTAATAACTTCATTTCTAGAATAAGAATTTCTCAGAGAGGGATTCAACAATTCCAAGGGCGTTCCATTCCTCCATTGTTTCCAAGCCTACAGAAACCCGTTAAAAATGTGATGTTCATCTTTCTTCCTCACGACCACAGCAAAATAATTTCTAAGTAACCCAAAATTAAAATATATACTTCATACTTACATAACTCGAGGTCCTCAGCAAGTTTTGATTGATAGAAATGGATATTCTTTTTGCCTCTTATAATCTCTAGAACCAAGACTCCAAAGCTAAACACATCGGACTTCATGGAATATCTTTCATGCATAGCATACTCCGGAGACATATAACCACTACAATCAAGAACTATAAAAAAATTATTGAAAAAGTAAAAAATCTCAAGTAAAATTTGAGAAGAAACTTTCAGAAGGTCAATCATAGTATCAAATTTGTAAATTTTGAAGCATCTCATGCTAATCAATGTCCTAAGATAATCTCTCTGACACTCTCACAGCATTGCTATTTACACAAGTTAGAGCATGGATTGGCTGTGTTAAAGTAATTATATCTATTTTTCATTTCAATAAATCTTGAATGTAATAAGAAATAAATAAATTTGTTAATTTAGATTATTCAATGACAGAAATAATGATTAAGAACTTACAATGTTCCAACAATTCTATTTGTATTTGCTTGAGTTTGGTCTTCTACAAATATCCTTATTGCCATGCCAAAATCTGAAATTTTTGGGTTCATATTGTAATCTAACAAAACATTGCTAGCTTTGACATCACGATGAATAATTCTAAGTCGAGAATCTTCATGAAGATAAAGAATCCCTCAAGCAATTCCTTCTATAATCTTGTAACGCTTTGACCAATTCAATTCTCCTTGCTTTGCTGGCTCTATAATTTTGTCATGATAAAATACTCAAGTTAGGAATGAGATTCAAATGGACAAGGAAATAATTTGATTCAATACGGAAAAAAAAATATATATATATATATATATATTCTCATTATTTCTTAGAATTTCAGCTCCTTGGAATTGATTCAATTTGTCAGAAGTTCATGACAAGTGAATTTTGAAGGATTTGTAAAGTGATTAGAATCGTGTACTCTGATGCTAATCATGCCATCCTTAGACATAAAACCAAGAAAGAAAAATAGCTGGATATAAGTTCATATGGGCCTAACTAAATAAAAAGTGATCAAGGCTTTTGTTGGGCACATATTTATAAATGAGCAACTTATCTTCTCCTTCCAAACAAAATCCTAATAGTCTCACTAGATTTGTGTGTTGAAGTTTGGCTACCAATACAACTTCATTCTTAAATTCTACTGCACCCTGCCCAGATCTTACAGATAATCTTTTCACAGCTATTGTTCTCCATTGGGAAAGGTACCCTGAAAATATATTTGAACCAAGATTAAACAATTTTTTGTGTGCATACAAGTCTTATTGAACTTCAGTATTAACAAAAAATTTACCTTGTAAACGGCACCAAATCCTCCTTCACCTATCTTATTATCATCTGAAAACTTGTTTGTGGCAGCTTCAATTTTATCCAAGTCAAATTGCAAGGACTCTACATCTGGAATTTCGACTTCACCTAGACAACAAACAGTAATATAATGATTATTAAAATGAAATTTAAATTCAAATTGTTTATAGTTATACCATAGAGACCAAAAAAGAAAAGTGATCAAATAATCTTTTATTCTTCACCATTTTCCTCCGGTAAAGTATTGAACTTCTTGCTTGCTCTCCTACGAAGGAAGCAACAGCTAATGAAGAAAAGAAACACAGAAACAGCAATTGGGATAGCAATGGCGACCAAAATTGTTAGCGATGACATTTTGTTTTCCCCTACATACAACAATATGCACCATTTACTTAGAATGTTAGATAGTTCATCATGAGAAATACTACTTTAATGTTGGAAATGGTACATCAAAAGGTGACTCTTGATTATTATTCCTTAACAGTTTGTGTGTCTTATTTTTCCATAATTTTTTGAACTTATTGCCATTCCATAATGTTTTTTAGTCCTTTGTGTTTTTCACATTCTATAATTTTCTGTTATAAATTGAAGAGTCATTAGAACATATATTAGTAATAATAAACTAGACAAATAATATATCAGTGACAAGGCAGCCAATTAGTAATATAGTAATAGTTAAGTAATGAAACTAGAAAAAGACCAATAAAATCATTTATAATGAAAAATAAAGGAAGGTGTGATATAACATTAAGATTTTTTTTTTTTTTTTTTATATTTCAGTGAATGATCGATGCTTCACTAACAGACCATTCATGATTGGCTTTTATGTTGACCAGACTCAAGCTCCGTCATTGGCTTGTTTAGCTTTGCTCTGCTTCGATGCAAAAATGATGGTTGCTGAGGTAATGGTAACGTAACAGAATAACTGTTAAGCATGAGACCTATTGTTGCCATTGTTGGTCGATTTGCAGGATTTTCTTGAATGCACAATAAGCCAATATGGATGCACCTAATAACTTCATTTCTAGAATAAGAATTTCTCAGAGAGGGATTCAACAATTCCAAGGGCGTTCCATTCCTCCATTGTTTCCAAGCCTACAGAAACCCGTTAAAAATGTGATGTTCATCTTTCTTCCTCACGACCACAGCAAAATAATTTCTAAGTAACCCAAAATTAAAATATATACTTCATACTTACATAACTCGAGGTCCTCAGCAAGTTTTGATTGATAGAAATGGATATTCTTTTTGCCTCTTATAATCTCTAGAACCAAGACTCCAAAGCTAAACACATCGGACTTCATGGAATATCTTTCATACATAGCATACTCCGGAGACATATAACCACTACAATCAAGAACTATAAAAAAATTATTGAAAAAGTAAAAAATCTCAAGTAAAATTTGAGAAGAAAACTTCAGAAGGTCAATCATAGTATCAAATTTGTAAATTTTGAAGCATCTCATGCTAATCAATGTCCTAAGATAATCTCTCTGACACTCTCACAGCATTGCTATTTACACAAGTTAGAGCATGGATTGGCTGTGTTAAAGTAATTATATCTATTTTTCATTTCAATAAATCTTGAATGTAATAAGAAATAAATAAATTTGTTAATTTAGATTATTCAATGACAGAAATAATGATTAAGAACTTACAATGTTCCAACAATTCTATTTGTATTTGCTTGAGTTTGGTCTTCTACAAATATCCTTATTGCCATGCCAAAATCTGAAATTTTTGGGTTCATATTGTAATCTAACAAAACATTGCTAGCTTTGACATCACGATGAATAATTCTAAGTCGAGAATCTTCATGAAGATAAAGAATCCCTCAAGCAATTCCTTCTATAATCTTGTAACGCTTTGACCAATTCAATTCTCCTTGCTTTGCTGGCTCTATAATTTTGTCATGATAAAATACTCAAGTTAGGAATGAGATTCAAATGGACAAGGAAATAATTTGATTCAATACGGAAAAAAAAATATATATATATATATATATATTCTCATTATTTCTTAGAATTTCAGCTCCTTGGAATTGATTCAATTTGTCAGAAGTTCATGACAAGTGAATTTTGAAGGATTTGTAAAGTGATTAGAATCGTGTACTCTGATGCTAATCATGCCATCCTTAGACATAAAACCAAGAAAGAAAAATAGCTGGATATAAGTTCATATGGGCCTAACTAAATAAAAAGTGATCAAGGCTTTTGTTGGGCACATATTTATAAATGAGCAACTTATCTTCTCCTTCCAAACAAAATCCTAATAGTCTCACTAGATTTGTGTGTTGAAGTTTGGCTACCAATACAACTTCATTCTTAAATTCTACTGCACCCTGCCCAGATCTTACAGATAATCTTTTCACAGCTATTGTTCTCCATTGGGAAAGGTACCCTGAAAATATATTTGAACCAAGATTAAACAATTTTTTGTGTGCATACAAGTCTTATTGAACTTCAGTATTAACAAAAAATTTACCTTGTAAACGGCACCAAATCCTCCTTCACCTATCTTATTATCATCTGAAAACTTGTTTGTGGCAGCTTCAATTTTATCCAAGTCAAATTGCAAGGACTCTACATCTGGAATTTCGACTTCACCTAGACAACAAACAGTAATATAATGATTATTAAAATGAAATTTAAATTCAAATTGTTTATAGTTATACCATAGAGACCAAAAAAGAAAAGTGATCAAATAATCTTTTATTCTTCACCATTTTCCTCCGGTAAAGTATTGAACTTCTTGCTTGCTCTCCTACGAAGGAAGCAACAGCTAATGAAGAAAAGAAACACAGAAACAGCAATTGGGATAGCAATGGCGACCAAAATTGTTAGCGATGACATTTTGTTTTCCCCTACATACAACAATATGCACCATTTACTTAGAATGTTAGATAGTTCATCATGAGAAATACTACTTTAATGTTGGAAATGGTAAATCAAAAGGTGACTCTTGATTATTATTCCTTAACAGTTTGTGTGTCTTATTTTTCCATAATTTTTTGAACTTATTGCCATTCCATAATGTTTTTTAGTCCTTTGTGTTTTTCACATTCTATAATTTTCTGTTATAAATTGAAGAGTCATTAGAACATATATTAGTAATAATAAACTAGACAAATAATATATCAGTGACAAGGCAGCCAATTAGTAATATAGTAATAGTTAAGTAATGAAACTAGAAAAAGACCAATAAAATCATTTATAATGAAAAATAAAGGAAGGTGTGATATAACATTAAGATTTTTTTTTTTTTTTAAATTTAAAACTTTGGTTATTTTTTCTACTTTATGTATTAATAATTCTATAAAGCATGAGATGCCCAAGGTCTTTAATTCAAAACCTCAATCGAGCATTTGGGCAGAGATTCCTTTTGTGATTATATGTGTATGTAAGAGGGAGAACTATACACTCCTAAAATGGTTTGGTGCTCAAAGAATTCTCGACACCTTCCTTTAAGAATATAGAAATAAAAATACTAACCCTTCAATAGCAGAAGAGAGACAGGACCATATTATATGGTCTAAAATAGGTTTGGTAAACCTATTGGATTTGGTAAACCAATCGAGCTGGACATATTATATGGTCTAAAATTCAAAGATCTGGAAAAATATTGTTCTTAATTACCGCACCTGCAGGAGTAAGAGGAGGAACTATAGGCGAAGCAGAAGTGATGCTGTAAAATGGGTACAGTTCATATCTAATATTGCAACTTGGGAGCAGAACTCTTCCATCTTGTTTTCCATTACAACACGTAGGAAGAGCTGCTATGGCACTTCGAAAACACCTAGAGCAATCAGACACAGTGTTAGGAGCTTTACACGTTGCTGATGATGGCATGAGGAATTGGAGTGCTTGGACAACATCAGGCCAGTTACATGGCTCAATGTTTTCTCAACACACCAATGGCTCCTCATGCCTATCTAGTGAAGCTACTAACTTCTCATTGAGGGGGACAAGCCCAATCTCCCTGCTGGATTCATAATGAAGAGCACGATAAGGGGCAACATGTGGAGGCACTTTGCTCCATATGATGCCCCAAGGCCATGGTGGAGGAGGACCATGGTGGGCAGAGACGAATTTTGATGTTGGGCAGTAACAGGTGGTGCTGACCTTACATGATGATGCATGGCATTAGTGGCTTGGTTGATGGTTGCTTTGTGTGTGGGCTTGGTGGCTTGAATGCAAGGCAGTGCTGGGCTGCTGTGATTATGATATGTTGTGCAAGGCATTAGGCTGGTTGGTGCTGGCAGAATGCATGGACTTGAGTGAGTGGGCTGATTGCAGTAACTTGGTGTGCTGCATATGGACATGTGATATGGGCTGTGATGCTGATGAAAAGGGCTTGGGCAGGGGGCCAAGCCTTCTAAAATGTGATGGAACAATTGGTTTGGGTTGCTAAAGCATGGGCAAAGGCCCTGTGATGATGTGCTGATACATGGGCTGGCATGTGCAGAGTGTGCAGCAGCAGTTGTTGGTAGTTATCAAGTAGTTCCTGGCTTTCTGAATGATCAAACCTGCTGTTTAGGGGCTGGAAACGTGGAAAGCAAACCAAGACAGCATTAGACAGAGGTGTCATAAGTCAGACCACATGTGGCAGCAAGTCCTGGACAGGGGTAGTTACTTGGCAATAACTGCTGTGATAATTTATTCTGTATATTTATCCTAGGCTATTGGGGCTGTCAATGGCAGGGAGTGTATGTTTTTCTTAGAGAATTTCATGTGTATTCTCCAAGCTTCCTTTGTACTTGATATTGAGTAATAAATGTTGGGGTTGGTGCCCTGTAAATACTGTGTGTGCTGTGTGTGCGCGAATTTCCTTAATAATTCTGTTTTAAGTGATTGATGCAGTGTGTGTGTGTGGAGTGTTGGTTGAGACTAAGTCAGGGGCTTAGTGCCATCACAGGCAGAAAATTTAAAAGAAAAATTTGAGCCTGTGACACATAGTCAAGTCCGGCGTGCACTGACCAAGACTGTACAGCGACTTTGAACTCATGAATTCATCTTCCTCCATCGTAAACTTCTTACCCGAATCAGAGTTCGACGCTCTCGTCGCCAAAGAATTCATCACGTTGGCCAACACATCGTTAAACTGATCATTCTCTGCCCTGTGATATTCTGTGTGCTAATCAAGAACATATCAAGGACTTCGTTGATGGTAGCAAAGATGGATTGGTTAGAGTAATGTAAAAGGCACTCGTCATACCATATTATAGTGACTTTGTCTAGAGGGCATCGCCGCAATATGTCTTTACTTGCAGTGGCACTGTAAGTGAGTGTTGACTCAGTTTTGGTAAGGCTAAGCAAGCTAATTAACCAGAGAGACAAAAGGAGCATGGGAAATTTGAAATAACGCATTTTGGTTGGTTATACCTCTTACAAGTACACCGATCGCAAGATCACCCAATATTTGTTCAATTTCACGTGTAATTATTTTTGTGTTTTTTGGTAAGTTGGACAATGGAATAAAGTCATAAAGATAAAAGATTTGGTGGACATGACGAGGATACGAGTGATGAGTATTGAGTAGTGCGGGTGGGGTATCTGGACGCAGGTGAACAAAAGCAACTTCGCAGTTCCTCGTTGACCATAAGTTTGACTGTTGACTTTTACTTATTTTGTGGAGCATTGACCACAAGAATGGGAACACTTTTTTTAATGTAAGAGTGTAGTAAAAAGTCTGTATTGCAATAAAACATAATATGAGTATATATAAGAGACTAAATCCTATATCTCTAACACCCTCCCAAATTTAAGGTGGAAGCTTGATGAAGGTTTGAGGCTGAATAAGCATGAAAAAATGCCTTAAAGAATGCCTTTGTACTACACTCATTAAAGCTAAACTACGTAACCCTGTATTCTTGTGTTCTCATTCTATACTTCCTCTTTCGCATCTACTCTAACATATACAACATGGTATACAAATCAATGCTAATATATTTAACAAAAGTGACTTTAATTGGAGAAGATGTCAAGGAAATCCTATTTATTACCAACATAATACTAGTGCTTTCTTTTTCTTTAATATATTTTTTTATTCTAATATAAGACAATAATAAAGTTCATCTTAATTGTAACCGTGGATTATTATGAATTTGGATAGAGGGGAATGGAAAGTTCTTATTTATGGAAAGTTCCTATTTCAGAGCCTAGGAGAAAGGAGTAGTTTTAGAATTAGAAAGAAGGCAATAAAATTCTACACATGGGTTTTTTAGGTGAAAAAGGCACAAAAAATAAGTATACCTTATACGGGAGAAATTATTAAGTCCCGGGATAATTAATGACATGGTCTTCTATGACATTCCAACCAATAAAATGCTACTATTTATGCAAATATGACATTACTTAATAATTTTTTATTTTGTATTCTTCATACCGATTAAGAAATTCACTCATACATTTACATAAATAACAATTAAAAGAACCATGTCAACCATCCTCTCGGTAGAATTAATAAATTTTCCTTTAAACAAAAGGTTCACAAAATTAAAAGTTGGCGTGTATAGTCGCGCAGTGAGTGAGCCTTTACTAGAGGTCATTTTGGGAAAATAATTTTGCCACTCAAACGGTGTTCTTTTCAACTTCTCAAAAAAAAAAAAATACTGGAGTTATCCATTTTATGAATTTGGATAGAGGGGAATGGAAAGTTCTTATTTATGGAAAGTTCTTATTTATGGAAAGTTCCTATTTCAGAGCCTAGGAGAAAAGAGTAGTTTTAGAATTAGAAAGAAGGCAATAAAATTCTACACATGGGTTTTTTAGGTGAAAAAGGCACAAAAAATAAGTATACCTTATACGGGAGAAATTATTAAGTCCCGGGATAATTAATGACATGGTCTTCTATGACATTCCAACCAATAAAATGCTACTATTTATGCAAATATGACATTACTTAATAATTTTTTTATTTTGTATTCTTCATACCGATTAAGAAATTCACTCATACATTAACATAAATAACAATTAAAAGAACCATGTCAACCATCCTCTCGGTAGAATTAATAAATTTTCCTTTAAACAAAAGGTTCACAAAATTAAAAGTTGGCGTGTATAGTCGCGCAGTGAGTGAGCCTTTACTAGAGGTCATTTTGGGAAAATAATTTTGCCACTCAAACGGTGTTCTTTTCAACTTCTCAAAAAAAAAAAAAAAATACTGGAGTTATCCATAACACCCCACTAAATAAATGATAAATGAAAATAGGTATAGGCTCCTATACCTCAAAATACTTGTCTTCTTGTGACAAATATCTCAGAGACCAGATGTATAAATAGAATTCCTCAAAAAAAAAAAAAAATAATGCAAAGGTTATAAAACTTTCGTTATAAGGTATGTCTCAGAAAACTCAGTCACCATCACTTTTTTTTCAAAAAAAATGTTTATTCTAATATGATGTGATAGCAGGTCGATTTTAGATAGACATGACAAAACGGGTCAGAATTTTCTAACCCGACCCGACCCGACCCGAAAAATACCTGACCCGAATCCAATTTTTTTGACCCGAAACAAAAACGGGTTGACCCGTGACCCGACCAGTGTTTTTGCGAGTCAACCTGACCCGACCCGCGACCCGACCCGAACCCAAACCATTTTTTTAAAACTTTTTTTTTTTGGTAAAAAAAAAAAAAGGTAAAACTAAGACAATATTGATTTAATTGTTTATTGTGAACTTTAAGGAAACAATTGATACATTTACATAACTACATGCAAATTAATTGAAAGATAAATGGTTGAACATTCTGTAATAAGTAAATATTTTTAGATATCAAATAGCAAAGTACATGTCAAGATAATCTGGATACAGTAGAATTAAAAATATAGATTTAAAATTGTAGACATGTGAGAAACATTCACAAATGCGAAAATAGTGAAGATAAAGTATCAAATTAGCATAAATTATGAATACTTAGACCTATTTTTTAATAATTTATGTCTAAAATAAAAAGCTTTTCAAAATAAATTATGATATTTCTTAGAGTGTGTGTTGCTTAACAATAATATAATATTCATAAAAGAGACCATGTATAAATAAGTAAGCAATCAAATTTTAAAGTATATCTCAAATTGAAATAGAGTGTCAACCACAATTGATAATAGATTATAAAATTTATTTTCAAAATTGTAAATTTCTTATATATTTTTATTCTTTATCAAATGAATTATCCAATAAGTCATTTGTAATTTTGTTTTATATTTTGGAATGTTGATATTGTGTAGAAATAAAACTTGTGTATTTGTTTTACTTATCTTTGTGTTATTTTGTTTTAGATAGTAATGTTAGGATTTGTATAATTTTAAAAATATTGAATAAGTATTAATAAGTTTAACTAAGTTTATTCTTGATAAAAGTAGTGAATTCAAAATAATGCATTTTACATCAAGTAATTTGTTGTATAACTTTTCAAATGGCAGATACATGTTGTTTTCTTTATATAAAAAAAAAAAATTTAAAAAAATCATGTGAAAAATACGGGTCAATCCGACCCGCCCCGCCCCGCAACCCGATTGACCCGAGCCCGATTTTAATCAGCTTAAAATGACCCGTTTTGACCCGTAACCCGTTTGACCCGCAACCCGATTGACCCAACCCAACCTGACCCGCCCGTTTTGCCATGTCTAATTTTAGAAGAGACCAGTTAAAATACCTCATCCTCCACCATGATGAGAATGGAATATTGAGAAAAGTGTCATTCACCCCCATCCAAAATTAACCCGCCCTATGAGAAATACAATTGACACCCAACTTTGATATCGTACTGATATCAGTTCTAATTGACAGCGAACTTAAATTTAAGATTGTTTACAGGTTTCAGTCCATAAATAAGAGCTATCTGAGAACTGGAATAGAAGTTCGACCACTTAATAATATATACTGATTTTGGAAAGCATCTGGTCTACCATCCATTTGATTGGCTTGTATGTTGATCAGACTCAAGCTCCGTTATTGGCTTATTTAGCTTCGCTCTGCTTCGATGCAAAAATGCCGGTTGCTGAGGTAATGGTAGCGTAACAGAATAACTGTTAAGCATGAGAGCTATTGTTGCCATCGTAGGTCGATTTGCAGGATTTTCTTGAACGCACAACAAGCCCATATGGATGCACCTAATAACTTCATTTCTTGAATAAGAATTTCTCAAAGAGGGATCCAACAGTTCCAAGGGTGTTCCATTCCTCCATTGTTTCCAAGCCTGCAGAAACTCGTTATAAATGTGAAGTTCATCAAGTTCATCTTTCTTCCTCACAACCGAAGAAAAATAATTTCATTGTAAAAGTGACAAATTTAAAATATCTGATTCATACTTACATAACTCAATAGGTCTTCAGCAAGCTCTGATTGATAGAAATGGGTATTCTTTTTGCCACTTATAATCTCTAGAACTAAGACTCCAAAGCTAAACACATCGGATTTCACAGAATATCGTCCATGCATAGCATACTCCGGAGACATATAACCACTACAATCAAGAATCATAAAGAAACAGTCTTGAGTAAAATAAAAGAAGAAATTTTTAGAAGGTCAATCATAGTATCATATCTGTAAATTTTGGAACATCTCAAGCTACTCAATCTCCTAAGATAATCCCTCTCACAGCATTGCTATTTACACAAGGCAGGGCATGAACTGATGGTGTTAAAGTATATCTATTTTTTATTTATGTAACTCTCACATGTTATAAGAAATAAATAAATTTGTGATTAAGAACTTACAATGTTCCAACAATTCTATTTGTATTCGCTTGAGTTTGATCTACTACAAATATCCTTGCCATGCCAAAATCTGAAATTTTTGGATTCATATTGTCATCTAACAAAACATTGCTAGCTTTGATATCACGATGAATAATTCTAAGTCGTGAATCTTCATGAAGATAAAGAATCCCTCGGGTGATTCCTTCTATAACCTTGTAACGTTTTGACCAATCCAATTCTCCTTGCTTTGATGGCTCTATAATTTTGTCATAATTAAATACACAAGTTAGGAATGAGATTCAAATGGACAAGGAAATATGCTGATTCAATTCAAAAACAAAATTTTATTATCTCTTAGAATTTCTGCTCCTTGGCACTGATTCAATTTGTGAGAAGTTCAAGACAAGTGAATTTTGAAGGATATGTAAGTGATTAGTATCATGTACTCTGATGCTAACCAGTAACCATACATACCTTAGAGACATAAAACAAAGAAAGGATTTAAGTTCAGATGGGCCTAACCAAATAGAAAGTAATCAAGGCTTTTGTTGGGAACATATTCATAGACGAGTATCTTCTCTTCTCCTCCCAAGCAAAATCCTAATAGTCTCACTAGATTTCTGTGTTGAAGCTTGGCTACCAATACAACCTCATTCTTAAATTCTACTGCACCCTGTCCAGATCTTACAGATAATCTTTTCACAGCTATATGTTGTCCATTGGGAAGGGTACCCTGAAAATATATTTGAACCAAGATTAAACAATCTTTTGTGTGCATACGACTCTCATTGACCTTCAGTATTAACTTAATTTTTACCTTGTAAACGGCACCAAATCCTCCTTCACCTATCTTATTATCCTCTGAGAACTTGTTTGTGGCAGCTTCAATGATATCTAAGTCAAACTGCAAGGACTCTACATTTGTAATGTCGACTCCACCTAGACAACAAAGTAGTAAATATAATGATTTAAAAAAAAAAAAAAAAAATCCAATTGCAAATTGTTTATACCACAAAGACCAAAAAACAAAGTAATCAAATAATAATATTTTATTTTTCACCATTTTCGTCTGGTAAAGTATTATACTTCTTCCTTGCTCTCCGACAAAAGAAGCAACAGCCAATGAAGAGAAGAACCACGGAAACAGCAATTGGGATAACAATGGCAACAATTGTTATCGATGACAATTTTTTTCCTCCTGCATACAAAGATATGCATCATTTACTTTAGAAAATAAGACAGCTCATCGTGATCCTTTAGTATTAAAAATAACATTATATATAATTAGTAATAATAAACTAGACAAATGATATGTCAGTGACAACCCAACCAATTAGTAATAGTTAAAGAATGAAGCAGGAAAAAGACCAATAAAAATTCTGTCCCAATTATAGATACTTAAAAATTGTGCGCCTAATATTTTCTGTTTTCCTTTCTTCAAGTACTGATTTTGTCAAAGCAAAAGAGATATACAGCAATATTTACAGCGTACCTGGAGGAAGTGCAGGAGATGATGCAGTGGAATTAAAAAATGGGTAAAGTTCATATCTAACATTAGAGCTCGGAAGCAGAACCTTTCCACCTTGTTTTCCATTGCAGCATGTGGGAAGAGAAGCGATGGCACTATCCAAACATGTCAAGCATTCACTCACAGACAACTCCGGTGTGCACTGCACCAGGCTATACAGTGTCAACGAGCTCGTAAACTTGTCCACCGCCGTGGCAAACTTCTTATTCGATTGTGAATTCGCAGCTCGCTGAGCCAACGATTTCATGGTGCTAGCCAACAACCCATTAAATTGGTCCAACTCAACGACGCTCTGGTTGGTAGTGAAAAAGTTCACATAAGGTACTAAGTTGTTGAGGAAAGTCTCGTTTGAGTAACGCAAAGTGCACTCATCGTACCAAATTAGGACAACTTTGTCCAAGGGACAACGCTTTTGTATGTCTTTTGTTGCAACAGAGATGCAGTCTTTGCAAGCAGTTGGGGTGAGATCAGCACGGCAGAGGAAAAGGCCTGTGACTATGTTGGGTTGGTTTTGACCCACTTGGGTTTTGAAGAAACCATCTTGGTTTGTGGAGTTGGAGGATAGAGCGGAGAGGAGGAGGTCGAGATTGGCTTGGTAGGTGCTGTTGGGTGTGAAAAAGCTTGAATTGGAGCAGGAGTGAGAGGCGTATGTAGGTGCTGACTCAGTTGTATGGTTAAGCAAGCTTAGTAAGAGAAAGAGAGACGCAAGCTTAATCGGTATGGGGATTTCGAAGTCGACCATTTTTGCGCACATCGCTTAGCTTCACTAGTCTTTTTGATATAAACGAGAGAGAGAGAGTTTCAACTAATGATTTAGGATAAGAGAGAGAGAGAGAGAAGATAAGGTAGCAAGATTTTTTTTTTTCTTTCTAAACAAATGAAAAAGATGAGTATATGTCACGTCTCTTAAATCACTAAAATTTCATATAAGATGTACTAAGAGAGATTATTTAAAAAGTATTTTTTAAGAAAATTTATGGTAAACAAAAATATGATTGATTTTTTTATATAAATTTTTATGTTTTTCATAAATTTTGTATCAAATTTATTTTAAATTATTATCAAATTTATGTAAAAAAATTGTTGTAAAATAAAGGAGGATTAATTGCATGTGCAATTGCGCCGGATCATGAGGCACAACAGTTTTGACTATTCTGTCAGAACGTGTTGAGAAAAAAATTATAAAAACAAAAGAAAGAAAGAGAAAGATAACGACTTTTGGTAGCAGTTGATTAGCTTGATTGGACTATTACGTGTTCTAGAAATACGGAGTGTTTAGTAGAATAATTTGAAAGTTGTTGTTTGTAATTTTTTAAAATACGTGTTAATAAAAAAGTGTGTTAAAATACGTAAAATACTATTTAAAAACTAAACAATGTTGTTTGAAAACATAAACCAAACGGACGCTTAACGTTTTATTGCATATTTTGATCTCTGGTATTTATTTCATTTCACTATATTTATTTGATGTTGTTTTATTTGCCAAAAGAATGGGACTGCAGATTACAAGAGCCTCGGTTTTTAACTGATTCAAAATGAAATAGTTTTGGAAACTATTGACTTTAATTGCAACATTCTTAAATAATTGAAGCCCATCCCATTTATTCATCTTCAGAGCAAAACTATAATATACACCAAACATACAGAGGATTTGGATGGATGTTCGAACTGAACTACTGGGCACTCTAAACATATTGAATTTCTATTCCATAAGCAAATGTCATATGCAAACATAACACAATTTTTTAAGACTTCATCATTTCGTAAACAGAGACTTAAGTTGGAAATATAACTATCGAGGATCTAATTCAGTAATGGATGCTTCATTAACAGACCATGGCATTGACTTGCTTGTAGATTGATCTGATGACTTCAGGCCCTTTATTCGGATGTTTGTGTCTGTTTTGCTAAAAAATGCTGGCTGTTGAGGTGCTTGCAGTGAAACTGAGCCGCTTGTAAGTGTGAGAACTATTGTCGCCATGGTGGGTCTGTCAGCTGGATCTTCTTGAACACATAATAAACCAATATGGATGCATCTCATGACTTCATCTCTAGAAAAGGAATCTCCCAAAGCTGGATCCAACAATTCCAAAGGCCTACCATCCCTCCAATGTATCCAAACCTGCATCAATTTATCATGTTGTGTTCAGAATGCCACGCTTCTCTTCTAAGCAACTTGGAGAAGATGATATAGACATTAAATGGGAAAATATTTACAACATCAATTTCACACTTACATAACTCAAGAGGTCCTCAGCAACTTCTGATTCATAGAAATTACTGTTCTTCTTGCCAGTGATAATCTCTAGAACCAAGACACCAAAGCTATACACATCCGACTTTACAGAGAATTCTCCGTGCATTGCATACTCTGGAGACATATAACCACTGCAAGGCATCACCAAGAACATAACAGAGTTAATAAGAAGTCAATAACCTTATTCTCACAAGTCTAATTATTTAAGTTGAGTTCATAGCTGACTCCTGACTGGTTTTCAAAAATAACGTAATGCAAAAAATTTCAAAACTTACTATGTCCCCACAATTCTACTTGTGTTTCCTTGAGTTTGATCGACTCCAAATATCCTTGCCATGCCAAAATCTGAAATTTTTGGGTTCATATCTGCATCCAACAGTACATTGCTAGCTTTGAGATCACGATGTATAATTCGAAGTCGAGAATCTTCATGTAGATATTGGATTCCTCGAGCAATCCCGCCTATTATCTTGTAACGTCTTGACCAATCCAGTAGTCCCTGTTTCTTTGGGTCTACAAGTTCATCAAAAATTACTTCATGTTAGGAACAAAAGCTTAAACAAATGATTCTTAATTACTACTTTGTTATCATAATGACATAAGACTATTAAACATATGTTCAAATGGACAGACCATATAGAATATAGTCAAGACTCTTGTTGGCCACAAATTCATAAACAAGTATCTTTTCTTCTCCTTGCAAGCAAAAGCCCAATAGCCTTGCTAAATTTCTGTGTTGAAGCTGGGCCACCACTACAACCTCATTCTTAAATTGTTCAGCACCCTGTCCTGAGCTTTTTGATAACCTCTTCACAGCTATTTCTTGTCCATTAGGAAGTGTTCCCTGAGAATATAATTTAACCAATCCTTAGAATAGTTTACTTTGTATAATTTGAAAATTTCCAACAACAAAATCTTGTGAACTTTAAATTACTCACATTTTTATGTGTTTAATTTGTTATGCTTAACTAGTACTGCCCTGTAATACAGCATGGTAATAAAAATAAAATAAGTGAAGTATTCTAATTGCATACCTTGTAAACCTGACCAAATCCTCCTTCACCAAGTTTGTTATCCTCTGAGAATTTGTTTGTGGCAATTTCAATTGTAACAAAATCAAATTGCAAGGACTCTACAGTTGTAATATCATTGGCATCTACAAATGCAAAGAATATACGTGAGATATTACACTCCAAAGAGCATTGTATTTGGACATGAGGACATAAAAGACTGCATATATCCAATTTACTTATTCATTACCATTTTCTCCGTCTACAGCTTTGTACTTCTTTCCTCTCCTAATTAGGAAACAGCAGCCCACAATGAATAGAACCACAGAAGCAGAAATTGGAGCAACAATGGCGACTATTTTTGATGTTGACAGTTTGCTTTTATCTGCATAAACAACATCATATGATTACACTCGGTACAGCTCAAATTCATTGTTGATTACCATATGTTTCAGACATACTCAACAATACAATGGTCAGAGACGATAAGCACTTTCTTGAAAATGATTAAGTTTCACTGTATAATTGATAGTCATAGTGATCAGTTTTTTTTTTTAATTCTACTTTCTCCAGTCAAATGTACATAAGAAATAAATTTTCACAATAATGATCGAGTGACTAGATTCACAATTTCTTATCAGCTTAAATTTCTAAAACATGTGGTAGTTTACCACAATATGAGAGCAGGTAGGAGTATATATTCCTATTCCCTCCCTCCTCTTCAAGTACCATGTGGGCACACACATTTTGTTTTTTTTTTTATAAAGGTAAATCAAGTTGTGCACTACGGAACAGAGGAAATGGCCCAAAGACCATCAACCACTAAGAATCACATAAACACATAAAAGGAATGTAACCGTAGGTAAAGAAAACAACCAATACTCACGAACTAAACATTTTAGTATCCAACATTGTCAATTTTCATTTTTTAATTTAGGGTAAATAGAAGTTTGTCTAAATACAGAGGATTTGAATTCATGAAACATTATGTAATTCAATTTATCGTATCTGGTCAACTTTCACTTCATTTTTTCCTCGTTTGTCTGTTGTTGAATTTAGGTACAACTGATCTGCTATATAGAATATACATATTGGCGGGGTCCAGAAACTATAATAGTATAATGGACCCTATAATCTAATGTCGAAATACAGAAACACTTGCTTATTTTAAAGATATAATTTGTTGTTTATGTTATCAGTACCAGACATGATTGTAACCACTCAAGGGCACGACCATCACATTGTACCTAATTATTCCATATTTCTTAAAGATAAAGAGAGTGATTCACACCAAAACCAAACCGATAGAGAATACATATTATTATAGACTATTGTACTATGAATAAGATAAAGCTCTTCCAAAAAGCAAGCTGTGAAATGTTGACTTAAGTTAACACCACCTAATAGCATTAACTAATACTAATCAAGAATGAAAAAGAGTTCAAATGGGATTAATGGGTCAACCACTTTACCTTTTGGTCCACTCACGGAACTTGGACTTGGAGGCGGTGGAGATTGAACCCCAGGTGAAGGTGTAGGCGTAGTGGCTGCCAAAGTGTAAAAAGGGTACAATTCGTACCTAATATTGCAACTAGGAAAAACAATTCTACCCCCTTGTTTTCCACTACAACACCATGGAAGAAGTTTCACAGCGTCCTGTAGACAAGTTTTGCAATCGGTGCTGGACAGGTCCGGTGTACACTGTGCAAGGTTGTACAGTGTTTGAAAAGCAGATATGTTCACTTGCTTGGTCCCAAACTTCTTAGAACCCGTCGGAGCGCCCGAGGTTTCAGTTGCTAACTCAAGCATCGAAGTGTTCAGCAATCGATTAAACTTGTCCTGATCAGTTACATTCCCAGTGTTCAACAAGCCCAGCCTTGGTTTTTCGTCCACGGTGGAGAAGAACGACCGGTTTGAGTAGCGCACTATACACTCGTCGTAGTATGTCAGAGCGACCTTCTCTCTCGAACACTTGCTGGTTAGTACCTTCACCGCCGCGTTCACGCAGTCTCGGCAGAGTTGAGGGGTGACATCGCCGCGACAGTTGAAGAGACCGTAGACAGGGTCGGAGGTGTTTTGGCCAGTGGTGGTGTTGAAGAATTCGATGTTGCGTGTGGCGTTGGAGTCGAGTGAAGAGAGGAGGGACTTTAGATTGGATTGGTAGATGCTATTGGCGCTGAAAGTGTTGTTTGCACATACCTCTGTGAGGTAAACAGGGTCAGCAGCATGAGTGGTGAGGCTTAGGAAGCTAAGGCTGAGTATGGAAAAGAACAAGATTGGAAGAGAGAAAGGATTGAAGGAGGTCATTTTGTTGAATTAATCTCTTCCTCTCGGAAATTATGCAGAGATTTTTTTTTATTGTATCAGTACATGTTTTGATGAGAATGAATGGGATTAGGTACTTACCAGAGGATAGGAACGAGCAATGAAGATGTATAGTTTGCCTTTAGGATGAGGGCGTCTCTCAACGCAAGTCAACACGTCGACCAATTCAGACAAAAAACCCTTTAATGCTGTGTCCTTGTCCCCGATGGGGTCAGATGACTGGGGTTGAAAACAGCATTGTGACCGAAACAGACGTCGGCAATTATGAAAAATGTAACCGTAGATAACTGCTGGACCACTGGTGCCAGGATATCGAGCATTTATTAATTCATTATTTTAGTAAAAATTTTATATTATCTTTATATATATCTATATATATAAAATGTCAAGAGGTTCAATTTATTTTCCTTTTTCTAGTAAAAAGTTGGTAAAAGTATAAAATTTATATAAAATACCGTAGCTGCTATTTCTTAAATTTTTCTTTTAAGATTTTGTCATATACTTCTTAAAAAAAAGAAAAGATTCTGTCTTATGGTTATTTAACTTAAAAAATATACTTTCATCTATGAAAAAAAACTACATAGAAGAATTTTAAAAGAGAAACTTAAAAATAACATTTAAGTACTGTACTTAAGTCATACTCTTATAAAAATATCTATTAACTTTTCCCATTTAATTTTTTCCTATAATATTATTAGGATTTGAGTTCTCATACAACATTTGTTAATGAAATTACTAATTGGGCACAGCCGTCCACATTGACTTTGGGAAGAAATGGTCACCCTCCAATTTTTTTTTTCTTTTTATAAAAATATTAGTACACGTATATATATGTGTTAATTTTAGTAATTTTATACTATAAAATTATACTTTGCTCCTTTAAAAATATCATTAACTCTTTTAAAAATAATGCTACACCCACAAACTTATCTAGAATATTTTTAGAAATGGTTGAGATACAAATTTTTACTAGTTTGTATCTGGGCTTACCACTTACATAATTTTTTTACTTACCAATAGTCATTCACCGTATCAACAAATTGCAAAAAAAAAAAAAAAATTGTAAATCTAGCATTTTCCTCCATTTAAAGGTCATAAAAAAATCTATAGATCTAAAATCTAAAAAAATAAATATATACAAGCCTAAAAAGATTAGGCTAAAAACAAAAATTACAAATGGCAAAGCTAAAAAAAATTAAGTCCAGCTAATAAATTTTACCCAAAACAAACAATCAGCCCTTCAAAAAAATTCAAACAAAATTATTTTGTCTTTACTTAGCTACAAATGCACGCATCAAAGGCTTGCAAATAAATAATAAAAATTTCATTGGCTAAACAACAACAAAACTAGATATCGAAACTGTTAGGACATATGTGATTCACATGTTAGGAATATATGTCACTATTTTATGTAGTTGGCTAACTCTTTGACAAAACGCACCGTATTTGTATTTGGGTAGATCTAGGATGTGTTTAATACTTCAAAAAACCTTGTTTTAAGTTCAAGTGTTAAAGTCATGCAAGTCTGTCCAAGAATCAAGTAAGAAAGTGCTGAATTTTAAATCTCGATAGCTGCTTGACACCTCCTCGACACCTGGCTATCTGTCGAGCTCTTCAGTTAATTCTTATCGCAATCTCGATAGCTGGTCGATCAATCGAGAAAGTTTCTGTCCCCTCGACACCTTCTCGATACCTCCTCGATAGCTACTATCTGTCGAGGTTACGGGAATTCAGATTTCTGTTTTTGGACCAGGCTTATGTATTTGAGTAGGGTTTCTTTTCTCATAACCCTAGACCTATATAAGGTTTGTTTTAGAGGCCGTCACATAAGAGAATACAATGAGAATATATGCAAAAGGTGACCAATGCCTTATTCTCTCTAAAAGAAGCTACTGCGTCATTGCGCCTTAGGGTTTTGTAACCAAGTGCTTCTTGATCTTCATTGTTGATGAAGTGAAGAATTTTGCAGCCAACATTCTTCTTCCTCAAGTTGGTGAACGAGTCACGTACTAGGAGTCGTGCAAAGGAGTTAGTCACATATTAGGATCCGTGCCACATCAAATGGTGGCGTTCATATATTGAAGAGTTCAGAGGTTCTGAAATAATAGAAGGTTTCTGCTATGAGTTAATCTACGGGGATTGTAGAGTCTAGAGACAAAGGTTTTGTATTAGATCTAAAACTTCTCTTTACTATAGTGGATTGCTTTTTGGGAAGGTTTCTCCTCAAATTTTTTACTGTGAAACTGGTTGGTTTCATTGGTTTTCCTGGGTCATTATATCTTGTCTTATTTATTATTTCCACTGCATGATTTTGACATGATATTGATGTTTGTTTGTTTTAACAAGTTTTATTAATAATAAATCTAATTAACAACTTGGGTTTAAAACTTGTTAATTCTATCAACTAGGGTCTAAATTTCCCAACAGAAACTACGGCACGGAGTTAGCAGCAGAGCTGCCCCTTCTAACTCCAAGTCCTGACCATATTCCTGAATGAACCATTTTTAAGTTTTGATACTACTTTTTTTCATTTTTGAAAAATCACGCTATTTGGCCAAAAAGCACCATGAAGATAATGCAATTATGTTTTGAAATGGTTGGTGTGGCTTTTTGCCCAAAAGGCGATAACCTAACGGTCAATAGTTAGCAAGTTTCGAGATTCTCACTTAATTATACAATAATTACTTTGACTTCATAATTAGCATAATAGTCGATTAAATTAACTAACAGGCTATAATATTGGTTTTAGTTTACTTAACTAATAAAGTCTTTTATCATCGAATAAGTTGAAGCTCTATTGTATTTATAAAAATAAATAAAATATTAACAAAGCATAATAATATGGCACCAAAACTCAATATAGACAGAATTTCATGGCATAACAATGGTAACGTGTTGAATACTAGTAAATGTTTATTGCTCTAAATTTGGCACAAGAAACATTACACTAATACAACACTGATATCCTTTCAATTGTTTTTCATGTTGTAAATGTTTATTTCTCAAGCAAAATAAGTATACTATCAAGTACATCATCAAAAATTAAGATTTCAGCTGGTATATTTTAAACATTTTTTTGTGACTCTGTCGTAGGAAATGAATGGTGAAGATGCAAATTTTTTGCTTCCTTAGAGCATCTCCAACAATAGATGCAAAAGCAAAATATTAGCTATTATGGATAATGGAACCCAAAAATACAGCTCCAGCAGCTTCTTTATAACCCTTTTTTTATTGGCTTATGAACAGTAGTCCATCAAGTCTGATGGGCTACTGTTCATTCTTCAAATATATATTTTCTATTATAATAATGATGTGTTGTATAAAAAAATGTTGGAAGATGTGTAGTTGTTAAAAAAATATAAATAATGAATGAAAAAAATAATATTTAAATGAGATAAAGAATGATATAGAGAATCTGTTGGAAGTGTATTTAAAAAAGTTGGTAGGCAAAAGCTAAATGTCACTGTTCATTGGCCAAACAGTACAAAAATTTGGCTATTCTACTGGAGATGCTCTTAACTCTTCATTCACAACAATTTTCACAAAATATTTCATAATAGTTGGGGTGACATCTTAATTATTAATATTAAATGATAAAGTGATATTAACAGTTGATTTAGTTGAAATCTAATAAAAACCTAATAACTCGATTGAAAACTGTTATGTATTTATATATAGCATAAGTGCATAACTCGTTATGATCTTTGTATGTACGATAAGGGGTCTGCTATAAGGAAAATTTGCATGTACTCTTGGGTATAATGAAATGATATTTTCTCTTCTCATATTCGTAATTAACCCCACCACGAATTTAGTTATGAATCACACCATAAATGTAAGAGAAATGAATACCATCCATAGTGCTCTAGGAGTACCTAATGACCTGTTTGGATTGAGGAGAAAGAAAGGGGTCGGGTAGTAAGGAAGAGTAGAGTAGAGTTGGCTAGAAATTAGGCTAATTTCCAATCAACTTTACTCTACTCTCTCTACTCTTCCTCCCTCCTCCTCAATCCAAACGAACCAAGTACTACTCGAGTTAGCCAACCAATCTTTCCATGTCAAAAGGAATTTTTTTGTTTTTGATTACTATATATTAAAACATTACGATATTTTTAAAGACCAAGATTTTTTTTTTTTAGAAGAAGAGGAAGAAGAAAAAGACCAAGATAAATACTTATATTAGATTAATATTTCGAAGATTTTTAAAGACCAAGATAAATACTTATATTAGATTAATTTTTCACTAATATTTCACACAGGGTATACTATTACTATGCCGTACACGTGAAGCAAGAAGTCAACCAAGTTAATCAAGCAACTTCAATATTTCTGTGTCCTTGGACTCCTTACATTAGAGGGGTCAAGTCCCCGGGGCATCAGGGGAAAATAATACTACATGTACAAATAAAATAAATAAACTTATCTATCAAAATAAATAAATATTGATAAATAAACGATTAAAGGTGAAGAAAATCGTTCAGATAATGACTGGAGAGGAAAATGGAGACAACATATGGGACGGAAAAGAAAAAGTCGCTGATGGCTACGGACTGAATTGAAAAAGTGAGGGAAGAGTGCGACTGCGAACTTTTCATCAGTTTCTGCAGGTATAGAAAGGCTCTGTTAATAATATCTTGGTGAGGAGAAAGTTTAGGACAAACTCAAATTCACAATACTCAGTGTCAAATTTTTTTTTTTGGAGAAAAAAAAAAAAACCAATGCAGTGTCATCTTGTGATTGGTGCACTCAATTTTTTTTAATCAAGTTTTTGTGTGGGTCACGTATGTAAGTGTTGATATCCAATCAAAAAATGACACCAAAATAAGTTGTGCTTGAGCATGTGATTGGGCATGGCTTTCTCTTTTCAAGAAGTGCTACATTTACAATATTTTCATAATACTTTTATATCAAATCTTAGGTAATAGGTTGTTAAAGGTTTTTAATTTGAATCTAGTCCTGAAATTACTTTCTTGTAATAGTAATAGCTTGTAATAACCTGTTACCAAAAATTTATTGTAAAAATATTGTAGATGTAGATTTCTCTTTCTGAACAATCTTCTAAACGTGACATCCACGAATTCTTTGTCAAAATTTTGATTTGATTTATTTATTTATTTATTTGGAAAATATTATAATTTCCTTAAAATGTTTTGATCTTGTCATAATTTTTCCATTTTTATTTTTTATTTTTTATAATTGAACTGTTCTTATAAGTAAGGAAGAGGATTCTAACTTTGATTTTCTTAATAAAAAAATTATCAGGTAATGTTACTGATTACAACTCATGGTCCAATAGAAAGATTTCGTAATTTATGTAACTCGACCAATTCATGTGTTAGAAGCCTTAGAAATTATTGTACAATACTTTGTGTATCTGTAATGTGACCTGCTAATGTAATTATCACTTCATTTTCTTTTAAAAAAAAAAAAAAAAAAAAAAAAAAAAAAAAAAATTGGGTAAACAGGATAGATACATATGAGTAAATGTTAATAGCTTACATGAATTTGGCTCTAACTTACAAAAGAGTATGAATTTTCAAACTTGAAGATTCCCACCACCCCCCCCCCCCCCCCCAAAAAAAAAAAAAAAAAAAAAACTCTATCAGTTTTAAAAGGTGAGGAAATATGGATTATGGCCCCCATAAAGAAGAGAAGAAAGAATTTAGAATTTATCTTATGTGGTTTGATCTTATCAGAAGTTTAATTTATAGATTTTTAATTGTTGCATTCAACTTTCTGAGATTTGAATTAAAATGAAAATTGCTATTGTTTTGTTCAAATACTAATTAATGATTTTATTTTAGTCCCAAATTTATATCTCAAAATTTTGTACTTGAAAAGTTTGCAAGACTCCTAAAAAAAAAAAAAAATTGCAAGACTAATAGGATCAAACAACAAATGCTAATAGTCTTTGCATTTTCTTTAGACGTTTCTCAACTAAATGTAAAAACCATAGAATCCAAACATAAAAAAGCCCAAGTTCAAAAGAAAATAGACCATTTGGACTGGTTTCTGCAATAATCAGAGGAATAGGTTTATTATGAGATGTAATAGCCTAACTGATTCACCAAGGATTCAGCTTTGGTTTCCACCCTCAAGGAACACGAAGAAGTCGATGCGAGCCCACCATAATAGTCACCTCTGCATTAATTGGCTATTCCTACCTAATGTCAGCTTCATTAAATGTTGAATAACTGGCCTGAATAGTCGAGGCACCCCAAAAGTTTATCTTCATAATCAAGAAATGTTAGAGTGGTGTCTGATGGGACAAGTATCTCCCCAAACCAAGCTAAGAGACACACAACTAGAAATGAAGAAGAAGGGAGGATAAAAGGAGGAGATGGCCAACAAAAAAGGGGGATCCAAAAAATTAGAATCAGCGAACAAGAGAGAGAGAGAGAGAGAGAGAGAGAGAGAGAAAATTTGTATTTGTCATTGAATTACTCATTGTACCTTGGGAACTAGTTTTTTTTTTTTTTTTCAATAACAATGTTTATTTTTTGTCTTTCCTTGACTTCGATCACCTGTCCATGATCTTCCTATTGTGGAGTTCTGCACCTATTTACTTAGAAACTAGTTGTGTTGATCAAGAATCCATTCATAGTTTTTCATAATTTGTGTTTTTGACCCCACAGAATTCATTTGAATTCAAACTTTAGGGCTTTACCCTTTTTCTTTTTTTTTTTTATAAAGAAAATGAAGCGATAATTACATTAGCAAGTCACAATACAGATACACAAAGTATTGTACAATAATTTCTAAGGCTTCTAACACATGAATTGGTCGAGTTACATAAATTACGAAATCTTTCTATTGGACCATGAGTTGTAATAAGTAACACTACCGGATAATTTTTTTATTAAGAAAATCAAAGTTAGAATCCTCTTCCTCACTTATAAGAACAGTTCAATTATAAATTTTTTTAAAAAATGGAAAAATTATGACAAGATCAAAACATTTTAAGGAAATTATAATATTTTCCAAAAAAAAATAAAATAAAGAAAGAAATCAAATCAAAATTTTGACAAAGAATTCATGGATGTCACGTTTAGAAGATTGTTCCCAAAAAAAAAAAAAAAGAAAAGAAAAAAGAAAAAAGAAAGAGAAATCTATATCCACAATATTTTTACAATAAATTTTTGGTAACAGGTTATTATAGGCTATTACTATTGCAAGAAAGTAATTTCAGAGCTAGATTCAAATTAAAACCTTTAACAACCTGTCCAATTTTCCTATTGTGGAGTTCTGCACCTATTTACTTAGAAACTAGTTGTGTTGATCAAGAATCCATTCATAGTTTTTCATAATTTGTGTTTTTGACCCCACAGAATTCATTTGAATTCAAACTTTAGGCCTTTTTTTTTTTTTTTTTTTTTTTNGGGGGGGGGGGTGGGGTGGTGGGAATCTTCAAGTTTGAAAATTCATACTCTTTTGTAAGTTAGAGCCAAATTCATGTAAGCTATTAACATTTACTCATATGTATCTATCCTTGTTTACCCAAACAAATTGAGTTTTTCGTTAGAGTATGACAAAAAATAATTAAGTTTTTCGGTAGAGATGAAAAAAATTTCTTATCACTCTTCCCTTAATTTGTTCTATCCTACTCTCTATTTGCCCAAAATTTTCCCATTTGAAAAAGCTAATGGGCCATACATTTGTTTTGCTCACCTCCGCCTTGCCTCATGTGTTTATATATATATATATATATATTTCTTTGTTGAGGGTGGTTTTTACACTTCCTGTACCCTAAACACATGTCTTGATATTATTAGGCAACATTTAGTCTAGGCTTTTTTAGGAACGAAGTTGGGTCTGATGCGCTTGCAGAATGGGCTCCAAGGTCCAATTCTGCTGCTGCTAATTTGTGCACAAACATTGAGTCCAAAGTCCAAGGAACAACACTATAAACTAGGCTTATTCTCTGTTTCTACCACAAAAGGATCATTTCTCCAGTTTCTGCCACAGAACTGATTTTTCTTAACTTTCCACTGTGCCATAAAGATTTTTGCACTTTTCTGCAACGTGAGTGACTGTTCTCCATTTTCCGCTGTATAAATATTTCTCCGCTTCCTGAACATAAATAACTCTAAAACCCAAAGAAAATACCTGTCAAGAAAATGTTAGTTTACATGGATTAGTATCTTGTCAAATATATACATACATATATTCGTATATATACTTATATGTATTCACGTAATACATACATACATACATACATATCTATATAAGCAGAATAATGATTAGTTCGTATTAAAAGTAATGCATGTAACAACAAAGAAATAATGAAAGCTTCAGCAAAAATAATAATGGAAAAAGAGTATTCACAGTAGGATGTTGACTAAAAAGATCTCAATCCCAACTCACATAACCTTATTACCAAATGAGGCTATAAAGTTATGTAGTTTGGAGTGTGAGTCAGAGTAAAGAGTGTGCTTTGGTGCTTTATGAGGGGGGAAAAGATTCCTAGTGATGCATGCTAATTCTGCCCTGTATTCTCTACTTTCTCTCTTCGCTCAAATATCATTTTCTTTCTCTTCTCTCTTCTTTTGCTTTCAACTCATTATTCAAATTTCCTTATATGTTTTTCATTGATTTCTATGTTGTTCTTGCTACCGTTGTTGTTCTCTTCTTCCCATATTCACGGCTACTATTCCTTTTATATCCAAGATTAAGCCTAGGTGGTTTTCCTTCTTTACCATTGTTTCCCCAAACATTTTGTCTGCTGCAAGTATTCAGCCAACACCCACAACGTACTAGCCACTATCTTCTAACTGTGTACAACTAGATTCAATCTTGTTGGAAAATTTAGACCCCGGTTGATAGAATTAACAAGTTTTAAACCTAAGTTATTAATTAGATTTATTATAAATAAACCTTGTTAAAACAAACTAACATCAAAATCATGCACCGTAGAATAGTAAATAAGACAAGATATAATGATCCAAAAAAACTAATGAAACAAGCTAGTTTCACAATAAAAAATCTAGGGGGAAACCTTCCCGAAAAGCAATCCACTATAATAAAGAGAAGTTTCAAATCTAGTACAAAACATTTATCCCTATACTCTACGATCTCCGTAGATGAACTTACAATAGAAACCTTCTACTACTTCAAAACCTCTGAACTCTTCAATATATGAATGCCATCCTTTTGCACGAATTTCAATAAGTGACTAACCAATGATGCACTGCTCCTAGTATATGACTAACACACCAACTTGAAGAAGATTGTTGGCTGCAAAGTTCTTCATGTCATCAACAATGAAGATCAAGAAGCACTTGGTTATAAAACCCTAAGGTGCAATGACGTAGTAGCTTCTTTCAGAGAGAATAAGGCACTCGGTCACCTTTTACATGTGTTCTCCTTGTATTCTCATATGTGATGACCTTTCAAATAAGCTTTATATATGTTTAGGGTTGTGAGAAAAGAAACCCTACACAAATACATAAATATGGGCCTAAAATTAAATCTAGAAATCTGGATTTCATAATTCTCGATAGATATAGCTGTTGAGCTATCTATCAAGACCTCGATAAATAGGTTATTTGTTAACAATTGTTGAGAATCATTTAATCTCGATAGATGCTATATGTCGGCAGCTGTCAAGAATTTGTCCAGCTTTAATGAATAGCTTTTCTTCACTTGTTTGTTGGTCCAATCTTCATGGCTTTAATATTAGACTTTGAATTCTTGTTCCTTGAAGTATTAAACACATCTTAGATCTACCCAATTACAAGTAAAGTGAGTTTTGTCAAAGGATTAGCCAATTCTAAATGACATATGTTCTTAACATGATCCACATATGCCCTAACAAATCTCATTAGAGAGTTTTAGCCTCTTACCAGCCTCTTATGACAAATGGTCTCCCTGTTTTGGTGTTTGTGTATATATATATGTACACTAATTTTAATAATTTTATTCTATAAAATTATACTTTGCCCCCTTAAAAATATTATTAACTCTTTTAAAAATAGGGTTATGTTGACAAACGCCCTTAGGGTAATTGTTAATAAATCATAATAAGAAAGTTTTGACACTACTTTTATGGGAAATCTAAAAAGCTATCAATAATATTTATTATTTTATCATTCTCCTAATAAAATATTTCTAAAAATAGGTCCTAAAACAATCTCCATAGGGCATTGGTTAACATTTTCCTTAAAAATAATACTACAGCCACAAACCTATCTATAATATTTTCACAAACAGATGAGATAAAGATTCTTAGTTCTTAGTAGTTTTCATATGGGCCCACTACTTATATAATTTTTTTACTTACCAATAATCATTCACCATATCAGCAATTTGTAAAAAATAAAAATAAAAAAATTGTAGTTCTAGCATTTTCTTCAATTTAAAAATCATAAAAAAATCTATAGATTTAAAATCTAAAACAAAATATACAAGCCTAAAAAAAATTAGTCCAACAACAAAAATTACAAACAACAAGCTAAAAAAAAAAAAAAAAATTAAGTCTAACTAAACAATTTTACCCAAAACAAACAACAGCCCCTTTAAAAATTTTTAAACAAAATAATTTTTGTCTTTACCTAACTACAGACGGACACATCAAAGACTACCCCAATAAAAATTTAAAAAAAAAAAAACTTTAATTGGCTAAACAACAACAAAGCAGTGGCGGCTATTATTTTCTGGGGGTTCAATAATAAAAATAAATTATACAAAATTTAAACAAAAGATAAATTAAATATATCGACATTACAAAAAAAAAAAACTTAATACATAAAGTTTTACAATTGTTTTCTACATTGTTTCATATTTTAAAATTGTTGCATGATATCTTTATTATCAATTCTATTATCTACAACGGTTTCAATGTACATAGTCAAGCAATCATTCATTCACTAATTTTTCATTTGATTTATTTATTTAAAATTTGTTAAGATCTAAATGAGCTTTTCTAAGGTTCAAGATTAGCAAATTCCGGATTTTTTTGTTGGGCTAATTAAAATTTTTTTCCCAGATTTTAGATCAACTTGGTTTGTTATTGAGATCTTTCTTTGTGTTTAAAAATGTAAAGATATTGTTAAGAATTAAGATGATCATATTTAAGTTTATTTCAGTTGGGCTTAAGGTTAGGGTGTTCAAAATTTTATTTTAAGTGTCAAAACAAGAAAAATAAGATAAAAAATATTATGATAATTTTTTTTGGTCCAATTCAGAGGGTTCATTTGAACCCCTGGGGCTCCAAGTGGAGCTGCCCCTACAACAAAGCCATGGAGCTGCCACATGCAACTAGCAACAAAACCACCCCCTTGACTTTAAATCCTAACCCTATCTCTTATTGAACCATTTTAAGAAAGTTTTGAAACTTCTTTTCCACTTTTGAAAAATAGTGTTTTGTTATTGTTGCTCATGTGGTCCAATGTGCAAACGTATAAAAATCACGCCATTTGGCCAAAAGCAAGATGAAGATAACTTTACCAAACACAATTATGTTTTGAAACGGTTAGTGTGGTTTTTGGCCCCTAAGGCAGTAACGAAAGGGCATTAGTTAGCAAGTTTTGAGAGTCTCACTTAATTATACAATAACTAGTATGTAACCCCGTGCTACTGCATGAGACTGGTTAATTGTAATGATGCTATTGGCCAATTTTTTGTTTTTGTTTTGTTGGGTTTATCACACGGATGATAGAATTAAATCAAACAGTGAAAAATATATATTGCATTTTATTATTTAAGTAATGCTATTGGTCTTTTTTCTTTTTTTTTTCTTTTTTCTTTTGTTTTTGGTTTATCATACATAGGATAGCATTAGATAAAATAATGAATAAAAAAGAGAATATTGCATTTTATTATTTAAGTGATGCAATAGTGAAGAAAAAAGAGAATATTGCATTTTATTATTTAAAATATATAAAGGGACATTAATGGAACTTTCTTCAAAAGTTTCTAATAAAATTGGACATGAATAGTGTATTGGAATCAGAAGTGTGTTGCAATTCACAGTTTTTAGTGGAGATGCCATCAGATAACACTTTTCCCCTATAGACATGTCTAATACGCTGTCCTTGAGTTTATTTTGAGTACGTTTCAAGCCGAAGTCAATATTGTTGTCTCTTTTAACACTTTAAATTACCATTGATCAGTTTCACAAAATTAAAATTTACAGAACATTTTACCTTCTTGTTTTTTCAACATCTAGAGGTTAAATGTTTCTATTAAAATCCAAAAGTTCACCTAACTAAAAATCATATATACATATCTTTCATCAATTGTTAATAGCTCTACAATCTATTTATGCACCAAAAGCAATGATTAACTTGAAAGAAGAGAAAGATTACATGTTAGCATAACTATCACTTCCAAAAGCATCATTAATCAAAGATTAAAATGAAACTATAATTCCAAATAATTCCAGCAGTTGCCTGTGTCCCAAATTGTAAGCTTCAATCTTCTCCCACCAATTGTGAGCAACTTAATCTCAAAATCCACACCTGAAAATGATTAAAACAATAATGAAAGTTCATAATACAATCTAAAGAATGAAAATAGTGATCCCTACAAAAATAGAAATAAAAGGACACGAAAGCTCTTAGTGCACCTAATAATACAGAGACTAAGGAAGCTCTTGGCCATCCTGATTAGGTCTTGGGTTTTCTCAAACCAAGATAATATTGACTATTTAACTCAAACGTTCGGATAGCACATAATGCAGAATTGTGACTAATGAAGTTTAAAAAAAAAAATACAATTGCATGAACTCCAAAAAAATGAACTTAGCTCAGCAAAGCAAGCAATACCTTACCAACATAGTCTACACTTGTGATAAGCAAGAATCCAGTGTGATATTTAAGTCCTATAAAGGAGATGCAAATCTATAATAGGATGAGATAAAGTGGTTCCAGCATCTCTCTATCTTAACAAATTATTAAATTTCAAAAAAACAACTAAATAAAAGTGCAGAATAAAAGAAAGGTCTTACCCTTTGGTGTTCCTTCTTTCTGCAGTAGTACGTGCCTCCCCTCTCTTTATGCCTCCATAATCCTCTTCTTTTATAGTGAAGAACCCTAATTTCTTGTCTGCCATTGACAGCAAGAGAAAAAGGTGTCAAGGATTTTAGAAAGAACCCACCTCATCTCTGTAGAGAAAGGAATTGACAGATATAAATCCAAAATACTTGAAATCAAAAAATATGAATAACCAGAAAATATTAAATAAGAATAGTCACAGCTGAAAAGCATTCATCATTGATCCTGAGAAATGCCTTTCAAATTTCATAGCATTCATTGAAAAAGAGGGAATGGGCTATGAAATTGAACAAAAAATGAATGACCCATTATCAAAATCATCCATAAGATAATGAAAATCACTCTTGGATCATCTGCAGACTCCATCTACTCACAAAATAAATAAATAAATAAATACTTATGAATTATGATGCAGACAATGAAATTGGCATTTTTCAATTCACGATTAACTCCTATCAACTCCCTTGCTTCTATGAAAATGATATGTCATAAATCAAAAGAGAATCATAATAACAATAAAAAGCTAGTGAACTTAGCCCAAAACAACCCTTCTGTTTACTAAAACTCCAAATTTGATGTTCATAACTTTTCCTTCATTTTCTCCTAGGAACCAAACAAAGGCTATGAAATTGAACAAAAACCGAATAACCCAGCATCAAAATCAACAATAAGAAAATGTAAAAATTTAAATAAAAAAAAATAAAAAAAAAGGCTCTCAGACCATCCATAAAAACCCATCTACACACTAAAATAAATGAATAAATTCACAACATTTAGATAACCAAAAAAATCTAAAGAGCATCCAAATTTGATTTTCACATCTTTCCCCTTCATTTCCACATGAACCAAACAACTTCTAAGAAACCCAACAACCTAGAATCGAAATCATCAAGAAGAAAACGAAAAAAGAAAAAAAGAAAAAGTGATGGATTAGTAAAACACCAACTGTAACCAAACGCGGAGGTATCGTAAGTTTTTTTTGTAATGGCGATCGGAGTCGAAGGTCTGCGTGCAATTCTACAAAAACTGTGGCAGCTTCTCATTCAATACTTGCAAAGGCAGCGAATCCTTCATCTTTCTGATCCCTCTGTATATACAAAATGCCAAACAATCTTACTTCTTAAAACCATTAAAAGAGCTACCCACAAAGAAAGAGAGAGGCATACTGGAGCCATGGGAGAAGAGGGTCGTTGCCAGAGTAGGATTTGATGTCTAAGATCAAGAAGGTGAAGAGATCGGTGTTGTTGTTGTTGTTGTTGGCTTTAGCGGAAGGGAGGTGAACCTGTAAAACAGGTGTGTCTGATATATAAAGAAGAGCAAAAGGTTTTATTTAGCCAAAAAATAAATAAATAAATAACACAACATTTAAATGTAGAACACATATTTCTAGAAGGGGAGGTGAAATTGGACTCCAATTTCTGAGCACAACATTTAAATGTAGAACACAGTGATAGGTCACAATCTGAATGACCCCTTGTGATTAACCCTAATTAATTAATTTAGCCAAGTAATTAATTAATCAATTAATCATGCAATTTTATGGAAGCACAAACAAATCACCAATCAACTAAATATGCAGCGGAAAATAAATAACACGGTGATTTGTTTACAAATGGGGAAAACCCTAATGGCAAAAACCCCACCGGGTGATTTTCAGGTCACCACTCCCGAAACTCCACTATTATCAAATCAAGCGGTTACAAGTAAAGGAATCCCAAGTACCTTACCAACCTACAGTTGAACTCCTAATGGCAAAAACCCCACCGGGTGATTTTCAGGTCACCACTCCCGAAACTCCACTATTATCAAATCAAGCGGTTACAAGTAAAGGAATCCCAAGTACCTTACCAACCTACAGTTGAACCCTTACCCCAATACCCAATTGGACTTGATCTGTAGTGACAGTCTCCACCTTTGATGCACGGCTCCCAAGTACGTGACTAACCAATGCGCGGATCCAAGTACGCAACTTCAGAACACCAACTGAGGAAGAATGGTTGGCTGCAAAGTTCTTCAGATCATCCTTTATGATGAATAGCAGGAAGATGCTTGGTTACAAAACTCTATGGTGCAAATACACAGCAACTTCTTGATGGAAGATGAACTAGGTCAAGAACTTCATCTGTTGATCACAATTTGCTTAAACAGAGATTGCTCAATGATAATGCAACTTGTGTCACCCAAAACAGCTCTTAAAATAATCCTTTTATATGTTTAGGGTTAGAAGAAAAGAAGGCCCAAAAACATATTCACAGATCCCAAGAAAATCAGATTGGAAATCTGACTTTTTAAATCTCGACAGATAGCAGGTGTCGAGGTAGCTGTCGAGCAGGTGTCGAGCTTTAAAAACTGTGCACTTCAGCTTGCTTTCTCTTGGACAGACTTGATGACTTCAACACTCGACCTTGAAACATTGTTTCTTGAAGTATTAAAAACACCTAGAACTACCCAATTACAAGCAGAGTGCGTTTTGTCAAAGGATTAGCCAATTTACATAACTAAGTGACATATGTTCTTAAACAAGTTAAAACATGTATGTCCTAACACACAGATTTCTAGAAGGGGAGGTGAAATTGGACTCTAATTTCTGATTTAAATTGAACAATTAGAAGGATAAATTTAAACACTTGGCACAAAATTAGAACTCTAATTGAAATTGCAATTTGAGATTCTCTTTGTTTCACCTATTATTATGTATATATATATATATAGATAGATATAGATATATAGATTTGTTTGGGCTAGTCATGTCTCTGCCTGAGTCCTAGTAAGTGATAAAAAGTGATTGTCTTGTATAACTGACAGTCTCTACCAAATCACTGGCTTTTAAATTTTGTTCCAATCCATCATGATGCATGTTTAACTTAATCTTACATCATCGCAGTGCTACCTGCTTAAAGTCCACAGCACCTATATATGCTTCATTACACATCACTGGGAAAGGGACCAATGCTCACAAGATCTTTTATTCAGCATTTACATATTATTTGCACCATAATAATATAATTTACACTGTAACGTAGTGCTAATTATAGGATCATTTTTTTTTAAAGAAAAATAAATTTCTCTGTCATTATCTTATGTGCTAAAAGAGTCTCTCTCATATATCATCTCTCTAGCTTTGAAAACCTAAAACATCAATTAAAATCCAACTATGAATTCAAAACTAAACCCGAATTCATATTTCATAATACCACACTAAATCAAACTCTTCAACCAATAAACCAAATGCTACCAACCATCAAACATTAACAATCCATAGGAAAAAAAAACCCAACCCCATTACCACATACCAATACCCACACATGCACATTCACACTCACTATTTCACAACTTCTAAATCAAAAATTTTTACCCATAACCCTAACCCAATAAATAAAAAACCCATCTTTATAGAAACCTTCCAACTCCATCTCTAACCAAAAAAATCAACAACAACATCTAAATTCACTTTATAGAATTCAAATATCTAAACCACAAATAAAGAGAGTGAAAAAAGAGAGAGAGAGACCTTGAGGGCGTGTTTGTAATGCCTGAGTTTGTGGAGCTGACAGACGATGCGGTTGAGATCGTACTTGCGAACAATGTGGCCTTCTTCTTTCCATTTCCGAATGGCGATGACGGCGCTGCGTTTTGCGTACACCAGACTCATAAGCCTCCTACCCAGTGTGTCTTTGTCATCGCCCGAGCTTTTCGTTGAGGGATTTGATGTCTGAGATCAAGGAGGTGAAGAGATCGGTGTTGTTGTCATTGTTGGCTTTGGCAGAAGGAAGGTAAAGAAGAGCAAAAGGTTTTATTTAGCCAAATTAAAAAGAGCATAACATTTAAACGTAGAACACTGATTTCTAGAATGGGAGGTGAAATTGGACTCCAATTTCTGATTTGAATTGAACAATTAGAAGGATAAATTTAGATATTTGGCACAAAATTAGAACTTTAATTAGAATTGCAATTTGAGATTTTTTCTGCTTCACCTATTATTATTATATATATATATATATAGATATATAGATTACTTTACTCCACAATGACTGTAACAAACCATAATAATATGGCACCAAAACTCAATATTGACAGAATTTCATGGCATAACAAAGGTATCATGTTGAATACTCGTAAATGTTTATTGCTCTAAATTTGGCACAGGAAACATTAGACTAATACAATACTGATATCGTTTCAATTTGTTTCATGTTGTAAATGTTTTTATCTCAGGCAAAATAAGTATACTATCAACTGAATCATCAAAAATTAAGATTTCAGTTGGTATATTTTAAAGATTTTTTTTTTTTTCATAGGAAATGAATGGTGAAGATACAAATTTTTCTGCTTCCTTAACTCTTCATTCACAACAATTTTTACAAAATATTTCATAATAGTTGAGGTGACAACTTATTAATATTTGATGATAAAGTGATATTAATAATGGGTTTAGGTGAAAACTAATAAAACCTAAAACTCAATTGAAAACTTTTATGTATTTATATATTGCATAACTCATTATGATCTTTGTATGTACAACAAGGGTTTTGTTATTGAGAAAATTCATATGTACTCTTTGGGTATAATAAAATAGTACTCTTTCTTCTCACATTTATAGTGGACCCTACCATGAATTTAGTTAGTAAATCTCACTATGAATGTGAGAGGAACGTTGTGCTTCAAGAGTAACTAAGTATTACTCATGCTATATAGAGTCAGTCAAGGAAATTTAATTGACCAACTCAACCAATCTTTCCATGTCAAAAGAGATTTTTTATTTTTTATTATTTATTTTTTGTTTACTCTATATTAAAACATTCTGATAATTTTAAAGGCTTATATATATATATATATTCTAGAAGAGGAAGAAGAAAAAGACCAAGATAAATACTTATATTATTTTATTAGATTTAATATTTCTAAGATTTCTATTATTTTTCACTAATATATCACACAAGGAAATTTATTAGGTAGTTCGGGAGCATACTTCTTCTCACATGGGGTGAGCCCATAGTAGGTGGAACTCACTCTTATGTGAGAAAAAAAAAAAAAATATATATATATATATATACTCCTGAAAACTCCTAAAATACTCAATAATAACCCATACTCTTGAAATACTCAATAATAACCCATCACACAGGGTATACTATTTCTATTTCGTATACATGAAACAGGAAGTCGAGCAAGTTAATCAAGCAACTTCAGTATTTCTGTGTCCTTATATTAGAGGAGTCAAGGTCCCGGGTCCATCCGGGGAAAATAATACTAAATTTTTATAAATAAAATAAATAAACTTATCTATCAATATAAATAAATATTGATAAATAAACGACTAATAAAGGTGAAGAAAATCGTTCAGATAAGGACTGAAGAGGAAAATGGAGACAACATATAGGATGGAAAGGAAAAAGTCTCTGATGGCTGCGGACTGAATTGAAAAAGTGAGGGAAGAGTGCGACTGCCAACTTTTCACCAGTTTTTGGAAGTATAGAAAGGCCAACCGTGAATAATGGCTTTTTGAAGAGAGAGTTTAGAACACACCCAAATTCGCAATATAATTAGGTGTTAGCATGTGATTGGTGCACTTATTTATTTTTATTTTTTAATTAAGTTCCTGTGCGAGTCCACTGTATAAGTGTTCAAATTCTATCACAAAATGACACTCAAACAAATTGTAAAATTGGGTGTGAATTTGTGTATGTTCATACCTTTAATTTTGCTTTTTGAAACAATCTTTTAAAGACACCCAGGAAATCTTTGTCCACATTTTGATTTTTTTCTTTTGGAAAAAAATATATAATTTAGTTGAAACGGTTGTCTTATCATAAATTTTCCTTTTTTTTTTTTAATAATTAAATTTTTATTATAAGTGAGGAAGAGGTTATAACTTTAATTCTCTTAGTTGAGTCCTAGTAAGTGATAAAAAGTGATTGTCTTGTATAACTGACAGTCTCTACCAAATCACTGGCTTTTAAATTTTGTTCCAATCCATCATGATGCATGTTTAACTTAATCTTACATCATCGCAGTGCTACCTGCTTAAAGTCCACAGCACCTATATATGCTTCATTACACATCACTGGGAAAGGGACCAATGCTCACAAGATCTTTTATTCAGCATTTACATATTATTTGCACCATAATAATATAATTTACACTGTAACGTAGTGCTAATTATAGGATCATTTTTTTTTAAAGAAAAATAAATTTCTCTGTCATTATCTTATGTGCTAAAAGAGTCTCTCTCATATATCATCTCTCTAGCTTTGAAAACCTAAAACATCAATTAAAATCCAACTATGAATTCAAAACTAAACCCGAATTCATATTTCATAATACCACACTAAATCAAACTCTTCAACCAATAAACCAAATGCTACCAACCATCAAACATTAACAATCCATAGGAAAAAAAAACCCAACCCCATTACCACATACCAATACCCACACATGCACATTCACACTCACTATTTCACAACTTCTAAATCAAAAATTTTTACCCATAACCCTAACCCAATAAATAAAAAACCCATCTTTATAGAAACCTTCCAACTCCATCTCTAACCAAAAAAATCAACAACAACATCTAAATTCACTTTATAGAATTCAAATATCTAAACCACAAATAAAGAGAGTGAAAAAAGAGAGAGAGAGACCTTGAGGGCGTGTTTGTAATGCCTGAGTTTGTGGAGCTGACAGACGATGCGGTTGAGATCGTACTTGCGAACAATGTGGCCTTCTTCTTTCCATTTCCGAATGGCGATGACGGCGCTGCGTTTTGCGTACACCAGACTCATAAGCCTCCTACCCAGTGTGTCTTTGTCATCGCCCGAGCTTTTCGTTGAGGGATTTGATGTCTGAGATCAAGGAGGTGAAGAGATCGGTGTTGTTGTCATTGTTGGCTTTGGCAGAAGGAAGGTAAAGAAGAGCAAAAGGTTTTATTTAGCCAAATTAAAAAGAGCATAACATTTAAACGTAGAACACTGATTTCTAGAATGGGAGGTGAAATTGGACTCCAATTTCTGATTTGAATTGAACAATTAGAAGGATAAATTTAGATATTTGGCACAAAATTAGAACTTTAATTAGAATTGCAATTTGAGATTTTTTCTGCTTCACCTATTATTATTATATATATATATAGATATATAGATTACTTTACTCCACAATGACTGTAACAAACCATAATAATATGGCACCAAAACTCAATATTGACAGAATTTCATGGCATAACAAAGGTATCATGTTGAATACTCGTAAATGTTTATTGCTCTAAATTTGGCACAGGAAACATTAGACTAATACAATACTGATATCGTTTCAATTTGTTTCATGTTGTAAATGTTTTTATCTCAGGCAAAATAAGTATACTATCAACTGAATCATCAAAAATTAAGATTTCAGTTGGTATATTTTAAAGATTTTTTTTTTTTTCATAGGAAATGAATGGTGAAGATACAAATTTTTCTGCTTCCTTAACTCTTCATTCACAACAATTTTTACAAAATATTTCATAATAGTTGAGGTGACAACTTATTAATATTTGATGATAAAGTGATATTAATAATGGGTTTAGGTGAAAACTAATAAAACCTAAAACTCAATTGAAAACTTTTATGTATTTATATATTGCATAACTCATTATGATCTTTGTATGTACAACAAGGGTTTTGTTATTGAGAAAATTCATATGTACTCTTTGGGTATAATAAAATAGTACTCTTTCTTCTCACATTTATAGTGGACCCTACCATGAATTTAGTTAGTAAATCTCACTATGAATGTGAGAGGAACGTTGTGCTTCAAGAGTAACTAAGTATTACTCATGCTATATAGAGTCAGTCAAGGAAATTTAATTGACCAACTCAACCAATCTTTCCATGTCAAAAGAGATTTTTTATTTTTTATTATTTATTTTTTGTTTACTCTATATTAAAACATTCTGATAATTTTAAAGGCTTATATATATATATATATATTCTAGAAGAGGAAGAAGAAAAAGACCAAGATAAATACTTATATTATTTTATTAGATTTAATATTTCTAAGATTTCTATTATTTTTCACTAATATATCACACAAGGAAATTTATTAGGTAGTTCGGGAGCATACTTCTTCTCACATGGGGTGAGCCCATAGTAGGTGGAACTCACTCTTATGTGAGAAAAAAAAAAAAAATATATATATATATATATACTCCTGAAAACTCCTAAAATACTCAATAATAACCCATACTCTTGAAATACTCAATAATAACCCATCACACAGGGTATACTATTTCTATTTCGTATACATGAAACAGGAAGTCGAGCAAGTTAATCAAGCAACTTCAGTATTTCTGTGTCCTTATATTAGAGGAGTCAAGGTCCCGGGTCCATCCGGGGAAAATAATACTAAATTTTTATAAATAAAATAAATAAACTTATCTATCAATATAAATAAATATTGATAAATAAACGACTAATAAAGGTGAAGAAAATCGTTCAGATAAGGACTGAAGAGGAAAATGGAGACAACATATAGGATGGAAAGGAAAAAGTCTCTGATGGCTGCGGACTGAATTGAAAAAGTGAGGGAAGAGTGCGACTGCCAACTTTTCACCAGTTTTTGGAAGTATAGAAAGGCCAACCGTGAATAATGGCTTTTTGAAGAGAGAGTTTAGAACACACCCAAATTCGCAATATAATTAGGTGTTAGCATGTGATTGGTGCACTTATTTATTTTTATTTTTTAATTAAGTTCCTGTGCGAGTCCACTGTATAAGTGTTCAAATTCTATCACAAAATGACACTCAAACAAATTGTAAAATTGGGTGTGAATTTGTGTATGTTCATACCTTTAATTTTGCTTTTTGAAACAATCTTTTAAAGACACCCAGGAAATCTTTGTCCACATTTTGATTTTTTTCTTTTGGAAAAAAATATATAATTTAGTTGAAACGGTTGTCTTATCATAAATTTTCCTTTTTTTTTTTTTAATAATTAAATTTTTATTATAAGTGAGGAAGAGGTTATAACTTTAATTCTCTTAGTAGGAAAAAAAAAAAAAAAATCAGGTAATGTTCTGATTACAATACTCATGGTCCATATATAGATTTCGTACGTAATTTAAGTAACTCGACCAGCTCATGTGTTGGAAGCCTTAGAAATTGTTGTACAAGTAATTTGTGTATCTGTATTGGGAGTTTGTGACTTGCTATTGTAATTATTGTTTCATTTTCTTTAAAAAATAAAATAAAATAGAGCACTAGAGTTTGAATTAAAATGATTTCGTTAGGATTCTACCTAAGTTTTCACATTTAGTTGAGATTCTACCTAAGTTTTTACATTTAGTTGACAAACTTCCAAAGAACATGCTAAGACTATTAGCATTTGTAGTTTGATCCTATTAGTCTAGCAAACTTTTTTTTTTCTCCTTTTTTGAGTCTTGAAAAATTTTCAAGTTCAAAATTTTGAGTTATAAATTTTGGACTTAAATAAAATCATTAATTAGCATTTAAACAACCACCACAATGATGGCTTTTGTCTCAGACTTCTCTCGGCCTAAACTCGAAGCCAAAACACAACTCTCAAACGGATTCTCACCTCTTTCACACTGATCGAAACCCACTCTATCTACCCGGTCTCAAACACACTCAAACATCCAACTCCTCTCTGATCTATCACCTGAAAAGGCCCTAAACGGTGCGTGAATAAAGGATCAGAGGTGTGGAGACTAAGGTCGTCTCAAATCGATGAAACATTGAGGTAGTTGTGGCGCATGGACTCAAAGAGTAGCATGTGTACATGTGAACAACACCAGACAGAGGTTAAGGTGCTGATTTTTGTGTTGGTGTGTGCCTAGTGTTCTCTGTGTATGTGCTCAGTGTTGTGAGGCTTTGTAAACATGTAATAGCGTGTGTGTGTGTGTGAAGCAAACTTTCGTAGATGTAAAGTTGTAATTTACAACTATGTGGTATGTTGGCTTTTATTGTCAAATTTGATTATAATTTCATTTAATCTTGTGTATCCTGTATTTAATGTGGGATTTGATTGTAAGGATTGTGTGATAGAGAAAGAGAGTGTGAAAACTTAAACAATTGAAGACTGAGGAGTTCTCATGGATAGCTCGCGACTAAGCATCCCGTGAAGTGAGCCATGTGCAAGGCACATGACTAAAATGTGAAGAGTCAAGACAAATGGCGACAGCTGTGTTTCACGAGTAGCTCGTGGATAAGGCCTTTCCGCGAGACATTCTATTTTGCAAGCTGTACTATCTGATACACGCTTTTTGTACCCATACTATATATAACCACATTACCCACAAATGTTGAGAAGTGCTTCTAAGAGAAAACCCTAGTCAAACACCTTAAGAGTTAAAAATTTTTATACTCACAATCCTCTACACATTTGCTTGTGAAATTTCCTCAACTCCTACCTCTCCATTTCCATACCATTGAGAGGTTGATAATCCAAATACTTACCACACCCTTTCAGAGTGTCAAGTGAGATTTTGGTGCTGCTGGGAAGTATTTGAAGAAGCAAAAAATGGCAGATGCAATATGGAGCTTGTTGCGGGATTCAGAGAGCTAGACAAGACACGATTTCTTTGAAGTCTTGTTGGAGTAGGAGCTTGAAGAGCTTAGGTACGTCGAGTAGATTTGGTTTGGAGGGTCTCTTGCTAACCCATGTATCCCAACTGATTGTCTAGTGGATCGATTACCGCTTGGAGGGCGGTGGAGAGGTTTTCCGCCGAGTTCTTCGATAACACACGGCGTATTATCTTGTGTTTACATCTTTCTTCCCTACTCTTTTACATTTCATTTTACTGCTGTGTTGTTAAGTTTATGAATTAGAGTAGTTTGTTTGTTTATCTGCTCGTGTTTACACTATTCTACACTTAGTTTTAAGTTAATGTAAAATCAATCAAGCCGTAACTCTAATTTGGGGGTCTAAACAGCTCTTGTGTTTTCAATACATTTTCGAGCTTTCAGTAGAAACAAGAGTCATAGAATGTATGTGTGTGTGTGTGTGTGTGTGTGTGACAAAGGGTTGCTATGAAAGGAAAGAATTAGAGAAAAGGAAGAGGGTTTTGGGTTTACCCAGTTGATGTGTTCTCTCTACTTTTCATCTTTGTTTTTTTCTCTCTTTACTTCGATGCTTGATGGTGGCTGTTCTTGTTGTTGCTAGTTCCGGCTTGTAGTTGCTTTGGTTAGTGAATAAGCAAGTCAGATTCAAACTAAAGCAAAACCCAGAAATATGAGTAAAGGAATAAGAGAAAGGAAGCTCATAGTTTTGTGATTTAGTTTTCTATAGATCTCATGGAAGCCTTGTGCTTGCTGCTTCCCTTTTCTCTCATTTCTTCTGCCTCTCTGGGATTTTTGAGGAAAAGGGAGAGAAAATGAGGAAGGGATAGAGAGATTTCCTCTCTCTACCTAAATCGTGGGTCTCAAACCCCCCCTTTTTTGTGGTCCTATTCCTAGCCGAAATGAGGAATGTGTGGGAGTGTTGTACTGAGTCCTGCGTGTTGCCTGAGTGAATTGTGTTAGGACATATGTGATTCAATGTTAGGAACGTATGTCAATATTTTGTGTAATTAGCTAATCCTTAGACAAAACACACTTTACTTGTAATTAGGTAGATCTAGGATATGTTTAATGCTTCAAGAAATAAGGTTTCAAGTTCAAGTGTTAAACCAATGCAAGTCTATCCAAGAATTAAGTGATGAAGTGCTGAATTTTAAAGCTCGACAGCTAGCATCTATCGAGGTTTAAAAGTTGCTGAAACCCATGGCTCGACAGCTAGCTTAATAGATGGCTATCTATCGAGGTTTATGAAACTCAGTTTTTCAGAGCTGTTTTTCATCCAATCTGTGAGTATGTGTTTAAGTTTTCTTTTCTCACAACCCTAAACATATATAAGGATTATTTTGAGAGCCGTCAAAGGTTGCACAGTTGTACAAGTGTAGAGCAAAGTCTTGTTCATGCAAATTGTGACTGGAGATAGAATTTGCCCTAGTTCATCTTTCTTTTGAAGAATCTTTTGTGTTTGTACACCTTAGGATTTTGTGACCAATGAGCTTTTTGATTTTCATCGTCTGGATGAATTTAAGAACTTTGCAGCTAACATATTTTTCAAGTTGGTGATTAAGTCGCGTATTGAGATCTGTGCATCTATTGGTTAGTCACATACTGGGAGCCGTGCATTGAAATGAGAGATTGTCACTACAAAACAAATCCAATTGGGTATTGGGGTAAGGGTTCAATTGTAGATTGGTATAAGGTACTGGGATTCCTTTACTTTTAACCGCTTGTTTTGATAATAGGGGATTCTCAGGACTGGTGACCTTAAAATCACCCGATAGGGTTTTTGCCGTGTAGGTTTTCCCCATTCATAAATAAATCACTGTATCAATTTAATTTCCACTTCATTTAGTTTAATTGGTGATTTGTTGGTACTACCATGTATTTTGCATATTAATTTGATTAATTAATAAACTTAGCTAATTAATCAATAAATTCATCATAAGAGGTCAATACTTTCTTGGCCTATCAAGTGGTATCAGAGTAGGTATACTCTGATTAGGGTTAATTTTTGTTGTGTGATCCATTGACCCCAGTTGTTATAGCTGCAACCGGCTTGAAGAGATATTTGCTTTTAAATACATCTTGTTTTTCTAATCTCTACTTGTTTGAGTGTATCAAAAAATACAAGTCTAAAAGTTATTTGAATTCTATTATGATGACTATTGGAAAATACCTCAGCTTGACAAAGAAGAAACTAGATTGTCTCAGAATGAAAATGTGCAAAGGAGTTCGTATGGGAAGAGTGAAAGTTAAAGGTTTAGTTCATAATAAGCTAATGAGAGAAAATGTCATTCCCACTAATTTGTCATCTAAGCACAAAGTGTGCTTCATGATGAAGTCTGCATTTAAAGTTATGGACATGTGCTTGTGATACCTTGATAGCAGCTACTTAAAACACATGATTAGAAACCGATCTCTCTTCAAGGTTTTTGAGTCTAAGAAAGGTGGTAATGTCACTTTTGGTGATGGGAGCAAATCACATATTAAAGGAAAGGGAATCATCTCTCTGCCTAGACTACCAGACATTGCAAATGTTCTATATGTAGAAGGGCTGAAAGTGAACCTGTTAAGCATAAGTCATATATCTGATTAAGACTTCATGGTACTATTCTCAAAGGGAAAATGCCTTGTCATGGATGAGTTTGGAAAGAAGCTTATAAGTGGTGCTTGTACTCTAAACAATTGTTATGGCTTGGTTCCTGATGCTGATATTGTGTGTAATAGCATTCGTTTACCAAATGAAGATCTATGGCACCAAAGGATGCGACATGCTAGTTACAAACGTCTTTCAATTGTTTCTAAGCATAAGACAGTATTGGGGATACCAAAACTTAGTAAAGTGAGCAATGTGGTATATGGACCATGTCAGCTTGGGAAATAAACGAAAGCTAAGCATCTGAGAACTCAGACATCTACTACATCTAGACCATTGGAGCTATTACATCTGGATCTTATGGGTCCAACTAAAACCGAGTCTCTTGGTGGAAGAGATACATCATGGTTGTGGTAGACGACTTCATTAGGTACATTTGGGTCATACTTCTATGATCCAAGTCTGATGCTCCTAAGCATATTGAAGCTTCGTGCACTAGATTGTAGAATGAGAAGGGCCTGAAGATTGATTGAATTTGAAATGATCATGGTAAAGAATTCGAGAACTCATATATGGAGTCATTTTATACAAGATCAGGTATATCTCAAGAATTCTCTACTCCTATTACTCCTCAACAAAATGGTGTAGTAGAAAGGAAGAACCAAGAGATGACTAGAACCATGTTGCACAACAAGGATGTGGCTAGAAACTTGTGGGGAGAAACTATTAGCACTACTTGTCATACGGTAAATAGGGTGTATTTTAGATCTGGTACCAAGAAGACTCTATATGAGTTGTGGAAGGGAAGGAAGCCAAATGTTAAGTATTGTAAAATCTTTGGAAGTACTTGTTTCATTCTCAAGGATAGAGAGAATGTGGAAAAATTTGATTCCCGAAGCAATGAAGGAATATTTCTGGGATACTCCTTTATAGGCAAGGCTTATCAGGTATACAATAAAAGAACCATGAAGGTAATGGAAACAGTGAATGTTGTTATTGATGAATCCTCAGAATCTGGTTCTGATAAATTTGGTCAGGAAATCCCCAAAGAAATTTTTCCTCCTAAGCCGAAGGAAGTTCAAGAAATTGTTGAACAAGAACCTACATCTCCAAGTACTCCCGATACTCTCCAAGTGTTGTAGAAAATTCAGCTGACATATCTACTTCACTTGATTCTGAATCCCATAAGGAGAAAGGACCTTCCTCTAGGATCAAATTGAATTATCCTCCTGAACTTATTGTGGGAAACATGAATGAACTTACCCTAAGGGAGCGTATAGTTAATAAATGTGTTGCTAACTTTGTGTCTTATTCTTGTTACTTGTCACGGGTTGAAGCTATTAAAGTTGAGGAAGCTCTTCAGGATGAAAGCTGGGTTAAACCTATGCATGATGAACTGCTTCAGTTTCAGAAGAATGATGTACGGACTTTGGTACCTAGACTGGAAGGTGAGCACATTATCTGCAAAATTGGATATTCCGTAATAAAACTAATAAGAAGGGTAATGTGATCCGCAACAAGGCTCGTCTTGTAGCTCAAGGATACTCATAAATGGAAGGAGTAGAATACGATGAGACATTTACTCCAGTAGCTCATATGGAGTCCAACAAAATTCTCCTAGCCCTGGCATGTCACTTGAGGTTCAAGCTCTATCAAATGGACGTGAAGATTGCATTCTTGAATGGGTTGTTTAAAGAAGATGTCTACGTGGCTTAACCAAAAGGATTCATTGATCCACACTTTTCAGATCATGTGTTGTACTTCAAGAAGGCACTTTATGGGTTAAAGCAAGCCCCTAGAGTTTGGTATGATCGGCTTACACAATACTTTGTGTCACATGGGTTTACAAGAGGAAAAGAAGATCAAACTCTCTTCATAAAAAGGAAAGATGACAAGTTGATAGTTGCTCAAGTCTATGTTGATGATATCATCTTTAGGTCAATTAAGGATGAACTTGCCCATAGCTTCTCAAAACTCATGCAAGCCGAGTTTGAGATAAGCATGATTGGAGAGCTGACTTACTTCCTTGGATTGCAGATTTGTCAACAAGATTCAGGTATATTCCTATCTTAATTTAAATATGCTAAAAATCTTGTGAAAAAGTTTGGTTTAGAATTTGCTAGTTCTGTTAGAACCCCTATGAGCCCAAATGTTAAACTTACTGTTGACTTGTTAGGTAAAAGTGTAGATTTATCTCTTTATAGAAGCATGATAGGTAGTCTTCTTTACCTTACTGCTAGTAGACCTAACATTAGTTACAGTGTGGGAGTGTGTGCTAGATATCAGGCTAATCCCAAAGAGTCTCATATGATTGCTTTGAAAAGAATCATAAAGTATGTCAAAACTACTGCCGACTTTGGTGTGTGGTATAGCAAGGTCACAAATAATGTCTTAGTTAGGTATTCTGATGCTGATTGGGCTAGGAATGCTGATGATAGAAAGAGTATATCAGGGGGTTGTTTCTATGTGGGTAATAATCTTATCTCCTAGATGAGCAAAAAACAGAATTTCATCTCATTATCCACTGCAGAAGCTGATTACATTGCTGCTGGTAATTGTTGCACCTAACTTCTATGGATGAAAAAAATCCTCCATGATTATGGTATTTGTCAAGAGCATCTTACTATTTACTGTGACAATACCAGCGCCATCAACATCTCTAACAATTTGGTTCATCATTCTCGAACTAAACACATAAAGATTCGACATTACTTCATTAGGGAGCTTGTTGAAAATGGTACTCTTACTCTTGAGTTTATTCATATTGATGATCAGAAGGTTGATTTGTTTACCAAACCTCTTGACAGCAAACGGTTTAAATTCCTTTGCCAAAACATTAGTATCATCTCCATGGATTGATCTCTCCTTCCCCTCCTTCTTCCTCATGCATTTGCATATAGTTTTATGCATTGCTTTGTTTAATATGTTTTTGTTTAGTTATTTTTCAGTTTTGCTTTATTTTGTTTTTCATAAAAAAAAAATGAAAAATTAGAAAAATACAAAAACAGTATGTGTTTGTGTACATTAGTCTTTGTGTACCTTAGATGGCCATTGAAACAAAGTTTTCTAAACTTTGTATCTTTTGTAATTTAGATGAGCATCTTTATGCACAACTAAGCAAGTGAGCTTTGTGGCTCGTGTTTGTGATGAGTAAGATTAAATGATCTTTTATATTTAACACTCGTATCACTCTTTTTGACGGGAAGGACCAGAAAATCCTAAGAGAAAGGCATAAATAACCATCTCACCACTGTTGCCCGTCAATCATGAAATGATATTTGTATGCTTCGGTATAGCAAAAGTGGAATGTCAAATGCTTAATATAATTGGGTATTTCTTTTCTATCTCTTATATGCTCATACATAGTTTGCTCAAAAGAAAAATATGCAAAGAAAAATAAAAAGCAAAAAGATCAAAATGCTTTATATATGATTGCAAGCGTGTATTGTAGGAGATGTAGTAGTTATAAGATGTACCTTAAAGGTAATAGTGCCCATCAAACAGTTATGATTGTGTGTGAGTTAAAGTGATTTTCTCATATCTAAAATCGTCATAACATGTAGACACATATGCAATCTTGTGATGTACTTCACACACAACACGCAATATTCTTTGCTACTTTTGATACATGTGTAGGTACAATCTGATTTGGCCATCACAAGGAATACTTGTGTTAATGTATGCTCACTAAACTGTCTTAACTTTTTTTTTGAAATATAAAATTGGTTAGACTTGTTTAGTCTGTGTGTTTTAGGATCTATGTGCTTAACATTTTTCGTGTTGAGAGATGTTTTTGAGAGTTTAAAATGTTGTTTAAATTTTTGGTTGAATAGCATGCTTGATTGCATTCATATTTGTGTTTTTCTCTTCTTTGAAAAATTGTTTTTAAGCAATCTTGATAGCTTCTCGATAGCTCTCGACAGATAAGCTATCTATTAAGACCCTTCAACTGCTTTTTATTGCATTCTCAATAGCTCTTGATAGCTAGTTCGATCCACTGAAAAACTTTTTGTCTTCTCGATAGTTGCTCGATAGCTACCTCGATCCATCGAGCTTCATTGTTGAGGAAACCTCTCGTTAGATCTTTGATTGCTAGTTCGATAGCTAAAACACACCTTTTTAAAGCTTGATAGCTCTCGATAGCTCTAGATCGATCGAGCTTTATGAAGTTTCTATATAAAGGCTCCTCACGATTTTAGATCACCTCTTCTCGATCTCTCTCGACTGATTTCAGCCTTTTCACCTCCTAAACACACTTTTAGCTCTCTAAACTTCATTCCTAAGAGATTTTTGGCCTAAAGATCATCTTCTTTCATCTAGTATGATCTTTTTCACTCATTCTATCATGCATTTCATGTTTTCTGACCTAACTTTTAGGATTTTTGATAAAATTTGGGGTTTTTCAAAATTAATGGAGTTTTAGTGCCATTTTTGGGATGGGTGTTGCTTCAATAAGTTTAAAACTTCATGCATTGCATTACATATGCATTATAATAATGTTTCATGCATTTTAGATGTGTGTTTACTTTGTTGCTATGTTTTGTGCTAGTAGGTTTCGATTAGGCTGAGCCTATGATGTATTTAAATTTCATGTCACATGCTCATACATTTTCATGCATACATACTTTCAAGTTTCTATATTTGTTATATTGTATTCTGTTGGTGCTTTTTTGATTCTCTCTCTCTCTCTCTCTCTCTCTCTCTCCCCCCCCCCCTTTCTCTCTCTTTCTTACATGTCAAATGGTCACAAGACCAATATACAAAGAAATAATGTATCTAAAATAGAAAAAAAAAAGAAAAAAAAAAAAAGAAAAAAAAAGATACAAGAATCCTCACTACATCCCTTAATAACACTCCCCTTATCTCCTAAACTAACCCTCCCCTTATGAGTATGACTACTCTCGTCTCAAAACTACTTCCCCTTTTTGTCACAAGTGACAAANATCTTCAAAACACCTCATGCTCGGGCTTTGCTAAAGGTCCAAGAATCCTAAACATGGTGATGACATTCATTTTCCATCCATTATCTCACTATAACACTATCACAGAACCTTGTGCTTTATTTTTGTTATCCCCCATTGAGGATCTCTCTATTAATTTCCCTTCTCACTTCATTCTCTCCCTTATAGATGTCTATAAGGATAAGGCGGTCCGTGATAAGCTCATTTTTCCTTCAGCTATCACGCAGCTCCTTCACCATTTTTCTGTCTCTTATCCCGAGTCTCCCTACTTCACATTCATGTATGCCATTGACATCGTTACCGTTAAGCGGAGTATTGCACAGCTTCGCTTGAGGCAGCCCCGAACAGAAACAATAGCTTCTCTAGCTTCTATCGCTCCATCCATATCCACTCTTTCATCTTCAGCGGGTGGAGTGACTCTTGAGGCCATCATGGCACAGCTTATGTGCATGGATGCTCGCCTTGACACTCTCAGCAATGAGTTGTGTCAGGTGAACACCCATGTTGGTCGAATTGCATGATGATAGGCTGTCATGGGTGGTTTCACTGTCGCTTCCTTTCCATCTTCGCTAGCCTCTGAAGATGAGAGTGATGATGGCTCCGGCAGTGATGATGCTGATCAGGATGATGATGATGGCTTGCCTAGTGATGATGAGATGTTTACTTGATTTACTTGCCCTTTGTCACTTGTGACAAAAAGGGGAAGTAGTTTTGAGACGAGAGTAGTCATACTCATAAGGGGAGGGTTAGTTTAGGAGATAAGGGGAGTGTTATTAAGGGATGTAGTGAGGATTCTTGTATCTTTTTTTTTTCTTTTTTCTTTTTTTTCTTTTTTTTTTTCTATTTTAGATACATTATTTCTTTGTATATTGGTCTTGTGACCATTTGACATACATTATACTTATATTTGGTTTATATATATATATATATATTTTTTTTTTATGTATGTTATTTCACCTATCTTTCCATGTGTTGTTTCTTTTCTCTCTTTATACACATGTTTCTTATTTAATGTATGCAATCTATTATTTCTGTTTCACACTAAGATGCCTTGATGAGTTTTGTTTAAAGTGTTTCAGAAATACAGGTTGTCAAAGTCTTCTTGCCTTAAACTCTCTTCTTGTAAAGTTTTTTAAGAGTTTGTGTTAGGATAGATTTTATTGTATTCAACAAGTGAGTATGACTTGAATGATTTATGACTTCTCTCATATGTTCATTTGTTTGTTGTGGTTTTGTCACGAATTACCAAAGGGGGAGATTGTTAGGACATATGTGATTCAATGTTAGGACCATATGTCAATATTTTATGTAATTGCCTAATCCTTTAACAAAACGCACTTTACTTGTAATTGGGTAGATCTAAGATGTGTTTAATACTTCAAGAAACAAGGTTTCAAGTTCAAGTGGTAAAGCCATGCAAGTTTGTCAAAGAATCAAGTAATGAAGTGTTGGATTTTAAAACTCAACAGCTAGCATCTATCAAGGTTTAAAAGTTGCTGAAGCCCGTGGCTCGATAGCTAGTTCGATAGATGGCTATCTATCGAGGTATATGAAACTTAGTTTTTTAGAGCTGTTTTTCATCCAATCCACGAGTATATCAAATTTTGTGTTGGCCAACAATGAGCTAGCAGCTGTGCTGGTAGATATGTCCAAACTTGTTACTTAGGGAATAATGTAGAACTAATTACAAGCCATTTATCATCAATCCAATTCCCTACCTTTTTGACACCCACCAACAATCAACAGACCTTAAAAACACTCAATAAAATGTTAGGATAGTTAGATAGATTAATCAAGAGATAGATTAATCAAGAGGTAAATATCGTGGGACCAAATTAAAATAAACATGGAACTATAGGACCTAGTTAAAAATAGTGACGAGGATTTCTTGAAAAATCCAGCTAAATGTTTGTTGAGGTCCAAAATATTACAAGTGTTGAAATCCAAAACTAATGGGCCCTCAAGGATAGGAAATGCCCAATCCATGAGCCAATGCCCATTTAAAATGGGTAAAAGGAAGCTCGAGCTCATGAATGGGTAAGTCTTGGGCCTTAGAGAAGGAAGAAAAGGGAGAGGAAGCTTGGCCCAACCTCTATAAGAAGAATCCCCAAGGAGCCCAAAAAGAGACTAGACCAGGATACTTAGGAGCTACCAAAACCAGGGAGGAGATCTTTGGGAAGTGCAAGAAGAATCAGTTGGGAGTTGGATAGTTCAGGGAAGCATGCTTATAGACACAAGGAATGAAGAAAGACATGTCTCATCAGCTGCCTGCAACTCAAAAGAAAAGGCTTTGAAAATAGACGATGACTTAGGAACTTGCACCTGATGAAAGGAAGCTTGGTACCTCGAGAAGAGCAATAAGTTGAACCATGAAGTAAGGTGGCTGGGGATCTTTTAGCCTGACAAGGGGAAATTTGCCTATTTAAAGAAAAAAGACCAAGGCTGAGGTAGTTAAAAGGGGTTCTGAAAAAGTCTCTCTGGAAGCCTTGGAAAAAGAGATTAAAAGTCAACCCCTAGGACCCCCTAAAAGAGGAAGGTCATTTGGGGACGTTTGGGAGGGAAACCTCAAAAGAAGAATGTAATGAGAAAATAAGAAAAGGACCAGCACCAATGTTGTTGACACAACATTGGTTCTAGTGCCTAGGGCAACAAATGAAGGGAATTAATGGCACACCAAAAACACTAGGAAAGTACTATAAAAATGGGGTCAAGCCCTCAGTAAATGGCATTTAGAAACAGATAATTAGAGCCAAAAGAAGATTTAAAGAGAATCAATAAGCCAAAAAAAAGATAGAGAAAAAAGAGAAACACTGTGAGGGATCCTATGATAAGTGCTTGAGGATACACTTGGATTCAAGAGGATTCAAACCTCACAAGTCTTAGAAGCATACAAAAAGAAATCTAAATCTATGACTTTTGAACTTATTTGAACCTTGTGACACATCCCAGTGAGAAATAGGACATATCACTTTATTTTCTGAGGATTCTAGACGTCCTTACTTGTTTTTTTATATTTCTTTACTGTTCCTCAACCATTTATTAACAATATGTATATGTATGTATGTATGAGTGTATATGTGTTGTAGAGCCCATGTTTTGTGCACAAATTGGTTCATAATTAACCCAATATAACTGCGGTGAACCAAGCAAAGTCCACCAAGCAACCAATATAATTCTTTATGAGGCCCAATATCCTCGCTACCACTTGGGCCTGGGTAATGTCCAAAATAAGAACCCACAATGCCTACATTAAATGGCTGCTCCGAGTACACACTAAAATTAATTTCCATCCCAAATGTAGCTCATTAGAGTAGTCCTAAAAACTCCAGTAATGTGTCAAACATGATCTTTAATGCATCTCAAGGGGAAACAATTGCCAATTTAAGAAATAAAGCACATTTTAATGGCAAACCTTTAATTGGAAAATTTCTCATTTACACAACAATTCGATCAACTCAAGCCAAATTTTTGCCTTTGAATATTAAAATGAAGAGAATTCCAATATGTTTAATGTCATGTCAAAATAAGCCCTCAAGACCCTTGATTTAAAACTCGGGTTTCCAACGAAATGAGGCTGGATAAAATATGGTATCTACATCTATGTATGAAAAAACAAAAAATAGAATTATTTACTAAAAAGCACCATGAAAATAAATATAAACATAAACATATGTACTAAAACAAATATGTTATTTTTTAAAATCATATATTTATATGTGATAAACTATTCCATCCATATTTGAATTAATTATACTATTAACAAATCAATTTTCGACTATAAATGTAAGAGACATTTAACTTTCAGTCTATAGGATCTAAGAAAGTGTTAGTGTTTCTCCTAGTCCTATAGTACTTGAACATTTGGTGAGGGAAACACTGATTATCCTCACTAACAAATGATTCACAATTCTGATATTGGATGTTAATTTTTCTCTATCAATCTTATGCTATATGCACAAAAAGATAATGAAGTATTTTCATGATTCATTTGAATGCATTTTGAAAACTTTCAGAAATGAAGTATTTTCAAGATGCATTCAAATGACTAGTTATAGATGGTCTTTTGTTCTTTCTTGTAGCACTAGTTCAAATTTATTAAAGAGTTACCTTAAGTTGATTTCAAACATCAATGATAAATTATTAACGACTTTAGTTTTGTATTGACTACTTCTCTCTGCTTTATGTTTCCTTCATCACATATTAATTTATTGTTGAGTTATGACTTTCAATATTTTTTCTCCACCACAATTATTGGGATTTTCCAACTAAAATAATTGAATTTTCACACCAATATATCACTTTATTAGTAAGTTAGTGGGAGAGAAAAGGTAAATAAGAAGTAGAATTTTATATTAATGATAAAAAGTAGAAAATAAATCAACGTTATAATTACCTTTCAAATCTCTTTAAATTTGTTAATTTTTCATGAATATTCATATACAAACAATTAACTTTATGTCTATTGTAAAGTTGTGATTTACAACTATGTGTTTTGTTGGCTTTTATTCCGTGCCAAATTTGATTGTAATTACTATCAATTGTTTATACCCTGTATTTGTTGTGGGAATTGATGTAAGGGGTGTGTGATAGAGAGTGTGTGAAAACTCAAGCAATTTGGAAGCTGAAGGAATCTCGCGGGTATGTCGCGACTTAGCTTCCCGCGAAGTGAAGCATGTGCCTTGCACATGCTGGAATGCGAAGAGTTAGGACAGGTGGAGACAGCTGTCTCTCGCGAGTATCTCACGGGTAAGGCCTTCCCGCTTGACACCCGCGAGACATGCTGTTCTGCCAGCCTGTACTGACTGACTCACACATTTTGCACCTATCCTATATAAACCCTCATTACCCACAAATGTTGAGGAATGCTTCAGAGAGAAAACCCTAGCCAAACACATTTGGAATTAGAGATTGTCATCCCCACCTTTCTCTATACAATTTCTTGTGGTATCTCCTTAACCCTTCCCTCTCCATTTCCACACCATTGAGAGGTTGATAGCCCAAACACTTACCACACCCTTTGAGAGTGTTGAGTGACGTTTTGGTGCTGCTGGGAAGCATTGGAAGAAGCCTGGAATGACAGATGCAACATGGAGCTTGTTGTGGGATCCGGAGAACTAAGACAAGACACGGTTCCGAGAAGCCTTGTTGGAGTAGGAGCTTGGAGGGCTTAGGTACATCGGGTAGATTAGGCTTGGAGGGTCTCTTGCTTACTCATGTATCCCAACTGATTGTCTAGTGGATCGATTTCCACTTGGAGGGCGGCGGAGAGGTTTTTCGCCGAGTTCTTCGGTTTCCTCTTCGAGAACACGTCTCGGTGTTTTCTGTATTTGCATCCTTCTTCCCTACTCTTGTTTAATTTCATTATTACTGCTGTGTTGCTTTAATTATGAATTAGAGTAGTTTCTTGTTTATACGCTTATGTTTACACTATTTTGCACTTGTATTAAGTTAGTGTAAAATCAACCAAGCCGTAATTTTAATTTGGGGGTCTAAACAGCTCTTGTGTTTTTCAACACGTTTTCGAGCTTTCAATTGGTATCAGAGCAGGTTCACTTGCTGTGGTTTTAATACCTAAGTGTGATCCTAGACCCCTTGGTGCGTTTTGAAAAATGTTCTTGGTAAAACCACCATGAAGGATTTGAAAAGTGTTTGTGAAAATGACTCAATGAGCATATTTGAAGATTGTTCCAGCAATGCAATCTTAGAGTTATTCAAATCCAAGAAACATGCTAGAATTTTTTGTCATATGTTGAAATCATTAGTTCATAGGAACCATGATACACATAACAGCCTATGTGAGTCAAAGTCTTTAAACTATGAATATGAGAGAAGAAATAGACAGTTAAGTGATAAACTTTGTCGTTTAAAAGGGAAGCTTCACTCATCCTTGAATGAAATAAAGAAAAATGAGTCTTATTTTGATGGTCAAGAATGTCTCTCTCATGCATGTCTTTTTGTTCATACCGCATTGAAAGTGTTTAACTCATGTTTGTGGTACCATGACAGCGGGTGTTCTAGGCATATGACTGGAGAAAAATCTCTGTTCAAAACTCTTAAAGAGAAGGAAGATGGATTTGTGACATTTGGGGATGGTAGTCATTCATAAGTTCTTGGAAAGGGAACAGTAGAGATTCCGGGTCTACCTTTGATGACTGATGTGCTATATATTAAGGGTTTAAAAGTGAACTTGTTAAGTATCATTCAGATTTGTGATGAAGATTTTCTGGTCCAATTTTCAAAGAAAGGATGTCTAATCTTGAATGAAGAAGGTGTTCAAGTTCTAAAGGGACTAAGGACCACTAATAACTGCTATGGGATCATTCCAAAACCCAGCATAGCATGTCGAAGTGCTCGGGTAAACCTCTTGGAGCTGTGGCATCAACGGCTTGGTCATGCAAATTACAAACAAGTGGCGAAAGTCTCGAAGCTTGAGGCTGTGGTTGGTTTACCTAAGTTTGGGAAGATTGAGAAGAATGTTTGTGGACCATGTCAATTGGGAAAACAAACAAAGTCAAGCCATCCTAAAGTGAATGTGGTTGCAACTTCTCGTCCGTTAGAATTACTGCATGTGGATTTGATGGGTCCTACAAGAACAGAGAGCATGGGTGGAAAGCGGTACATCATGGTGATAGTTGACGATTTCTCAAGATATTCTTGGGTGGAATTCCTTAGAGAGAAATCGGAAGCATGTGATAAGATGGAAAAATTGTGCAAGAGATTGATGAATGAAAAGGGAGTACCTATCATCAAAATCAGGAGTGATTTCATGGCAACCAAATGGGTATTTGTGTGTCCCTGAGAGATGGCTGGTCAACCCCCTTTCAACTATCAAAGGAGCACCCTGAAAGTGGTTCTTGAAGGATTCAAAAGCAGCATAAGACTTGAACAAGTGAGGATCAAAAGTTCCTGTTGAGCCACGAGTTCGCTTTGGTCTAGGTGAGTCAGCATCAACATCAATGATCGGCTTTTTCCCTTTGTTGCGACCTCCTTTCACAGCTGAAGTCTTGAGTGGAGACATCTGTGCAACATAGCACACAAAACAAACAGGAGACAAGAGCACAACCCACAGACCACAGAACACAGAACTTGATTAGATTCAAGTTAGGTCAAAGCAGAAGTAACACTGCTGAATGCATAGACACAATGCATGGAACTAAGCAAATGTGCATGTGTGTGTATATGTGAGCAAGAGCAAGGTGTATGAGACACACTATCAATGACCAGTTTGAGAGAAATAAGGTCAAACAAGTGAAAGTCCATGGATTGAAATCACTTGATTCCGAATTAGCATATAACTGTCATTTGGACATTTTGACAAACACCTAGCATGCACAACTTCAAATATGACATGAGCAATGCATGAACATGGGAAAAACTACAATCAATACAAGATAAAATGCCACAAGGGGCCAACACAGATGCAGAAACAAACAATGGAACACAGCCCAAGCAAAAGATTTGACAAAAAAAATCACCCAATTTTGAAAAAAAATCCAAATTTTCGAAAAACCCCAATTTTTGAAACCCTATCAAAAATTCTGCATAAAGTAAGACAAAACTTGAAGGAGAATGCTTTAGAAATCATACCTTGAAGTTGACAATGCAGAAAGGATGCTTGAAAATGATGGGTTTTGAAAGAAAATGACCTTGGGTTGAAATAGGGTTCAACAAAGGATGAGCGAGGGAAGTTTTTTTTGTTTTTGAAACGCTATCACATCAGCAAGATAAAGACAGAAAACACGCGTTTTTCGCGGGTTAGGGAGTGGCGACACAGTCGCGAAACAGTCGCGAGAAGAGCCACTGAAGCACAAAAATTTCTCGAGAAGCATTAGGTCGCGAAACAGTCGCGAGACAGTCACGGTAACTTCTGTCTGAATTCTAAAAAATCCAATTTTTAGCCAAACAGCATTTTGCGAGAAGCTTTAGGTCGCGAGACAGTCGCGAAAGTTTCTTTGTGACAAGAAGAAGAAAAAAATAATTCCCTCAACTCCTTTTCACGGGAAGCTTTAAGTCGCGAGCTTCTTGTGAAACAACCCCTGAACTAGTTTTTTGTGAGGAAACACAAAAACATGCATTTTAATCAAAAACAAAAGACAAGAAAGTATAAAATCACTTTCAAAAACAGATAAAACTCTCAAAAATCTTTTTGAATTTGATCAACAAAGATTGAGCATGTAAAAGCTCATTTAATCAAGTACAATCACACAAATGAATATGACATTCATTGAACATAGACTTGTGTGTTGTGTGTGGATATCAAAAATGAGATAGTCCTTAGTCCAATGTGAAGCTTCAATGATCAATTCAATCAAGGCATACACAACTAGCACTAGATTATGTGACCTATCTCAATTATAGAAACATGCATATATGACCTCCTACGTACTTGATAACTATTCATTGAAGCTTTTCATTTGGCTCCATATTCAACATATCATTTGCAACTTTTGAGCAAAGAAAATCTCATTTAGAGAAAGATACCTGAAATTTTAGATATTTCAATTGAGGAGTTAGCCTTTGGCTTTTTGGGCATCATACATTTTATTTTGGTCGCTTTCCCTTTTTCCTAGTCGAATACTAGTTTGTGCGACTGGCTTTTGCAGCTCTATATCTCTTTTCATTTGGAGATTTACATTTAGAGAGATCTTTTAAGCAAAAATTTAAAGGAGGGAAGATATATAGGCATGAGTCTATGCATGTCTCAAGATCAACAAAACCATTCACTAATCATTCATGACAAGGTTGAAGATCTATTTACAACAGTCACATAGATTTTAGAATTTCTTCCACAATGATATGAGTGCATGAGGACAAGCTAAACTCGTTAAATGCACAAGGCCATAAGTGCAAAGATACAAGGCAAAACATGTTTCGAGACAAAACTCAACAAAGTGATCAAACTTTTTGGATTTTATAATTTTTATGAGTTTTTGAAATTTTTGAACACATCCAAAACAGAGCAAGAAAAGAACGATCAACAAAAGTTGCAGGTGCAAACCAAAACAGATAAAAGCAAAACTGTTAGACCCTAAACATGTGGAACCAAAACAACAGGTATGCAACACAGAGTAGTATAGGTTCACACAAGAAATAGAGTTCAGGGAATGATACCGACACCGATGGTCTTATGCAAAGATTCAAACTTTGGGCATCTAGAGGTTTAGTGAATATGTCTGCCTTCTGATTCTCAATGTTGATGAACTCTAAGTACACGGTCCTTTCCTCCACCAAATCTCGAATGAAATGATATCAAATTTCGATATGTTTTGACTTAGAATGTTGAACTGGATTCTTGGACAAGTTTATGGCACTTGTATTATCACAATATACCACATCGTGTCTTGAGTGATTCCATAGTCATGAAGAAGCTTCTTCATCCATAGTAATTGAGCACAGCAACTTGCAGCAGCAATGTATTCAGCTTCGGCTGTTGATAACGAGACTGAATTCTGCTTTTTGCTCATCCATGACACCAAGTTATTTCCAAGATAAAAGCATCCACCGGAAGTACTTTTTCTATCATCAATGCAACCAGCCCAATCAGCATCAGAATATCCGGCTAAGCATTCATTTGAATCTCTTGAGTACCAAATCCCATAGTCAGAGGTGCCATTTATGTAGCGGATAATTCTTTTGACAGATGTTAAATGTGGCTCTTTGGGGCTGCCTGAAATCGAGCACACACGCCTACACTGAAGGCAATGTCTGGCCTGCTAGCAGTAAGGTATAAGAGACTGCCTATCATGCTTCGATAAAGCGTTGGATCCACTTCTATACCTGTTGCATCCTGACTTAGCTTTGATGAGGAGCTCATTGGAGTGGAAGTATGTTTCTTAGAGTCTAGACCAAATCTTTTAACAAGATTTTTGGCATATTTCTCTTGAGATATGAATATCCCATCTTTCCACTGTTTCACTTGAAGCCCAAGGAAATAGTTCAGCTCTCCCACCATACTCATCTCAAACTCCCTTTTCATTTCTTCGAAGAATTCATGAGCCAAATGATCAATTGTGGAACCGAAAACAATATCATCCATATATACCTGAGCAACTAAGAGAGACTTTTCATCTCTCTTTACAAACAAGGTTCGATCCGCTTAGCCTTTTTGAATCCGCGATCCAATAAGTATGCTGTGAGACGATCATACCATGCTCTTGGTGCTTGCTTCAAACCATACAGTGCTTTCTTCAACCTTAGCACATGATCTAGAAAATGAGGGTCTTGAAATCCTTTTGGTTGCTCAACAAATACTTTTTCATTTAGAAAACCATTCAGAAATGCACTTTTTACATCCATTTGGTACAATTTAAAATCCATAACACATGCAATGGACAATAGAATTCGAATTGACTCTAACCTTGCTACTAGTGCAAATGAATCATCAAAATCTATGCCTTCCACTTGAGTATATCCTTGAGCTACCAACCTAGACTTGTTTCGAACTACCTCACCGTCTTCGTCAGTTTTGTTCTTGAAGATCCACTTGGTACCAATGACATGGGTATCTTTGGGTCTTGGAACCAACTCCCATACATCATTTCTGACAAACTGATGTAACTCCTGATGCATAGACTCGATCCAATTTTCTTCTCTAAGGGCTTCCTCTACCTTCTTGGGTTCGAATTGAGCAAGATAACAATTGTACGTCACATGATTCGCACTGTATTTTGGTCCTTTTCTCAACCTAAGTCCCTCATTTACGTCACCAATGATATTACTTGGTGGATGATTGAGGGTTACCCTTGATGATGGTCTCTTAGAAGTGGAAGGTTCTTCATCTCGAGAGATTGGAGGTTGAACTTCCGGAGGGGTGAGAGGGCTAGAGGGCCCTTGCATCGATCTGGTCTCCCTTCTTGGTATAGGGGTGTAGACTCTTTTTCTGGTGATTCTTTCTCGATCTCATCATCTTGAGACATGTTGTCCTCAACTTCCCCCTTCTTCAAGTTCGATCCTTCACCGTCATCCCTTTCCCTTTCAGATATGGTATCATCAATGACCACATTTATTGACTCCATTACCATCTTGTGCGTTTATTGAACACCTTATATGCTCGGCTATTTAATGAATAACCTAGAAATATTCCTTCATCACTTTTAGCATCAAATTTTCCGGATTCTCTCTGTCATTGAGAATATAACATTTGCTCCCAAAGATTCGGAAATATTTCACCTTCGGCTTCTTTTCTCTCCAAATTTCATACGATGTCTTCTTCGTTCCTGCTCGGAAGTAAATCCTATTCCCAATGTGACAAGACGTGTTCACAGCTTCAGCCCAAAACTTCTGTGGAAGATTTTTGTTGAGTAACATCACTCAAGCCATTTCTTGAATCACCCGGTTCTTCCTTTCAACTACTCCATTCTGTTGTGGAGTCTTTGGGGCTGAGAATTCCTTCTTGATACCGTGTTCATTGCAAAATGCTTCAAACTTTGCATTTTCAAACTCTTTCCTATGNTCTCCGCCGCCCTCCAAGCGGAAATCGATCCACTAGACAATCAGTTGGGATACATGAGTAAGCAAGAGACCCTCCAAGCCTAATCTACCCGATGTACCTAAGCCCTCCAAGCTCCTACTCAACAAGGCTTCTTGGAACCGTGTCTTGTCTTAGTTCTCCGGATCCCGCAACAAGCTCCATGTTGCATCTGCCATTCCAGGCTTCTTCCAATGCTTCCCAGCAGCACCAAAAGTCACTCAACACTCTCAAAGGGTGTGGTAAGTGTTTGGGCTATCAACCTCTCAATGGTGTGGAAATGGAGAGGGAAGGGTTGAGGAGATACCACAAGCAATTGTATAGAGAAAGGTGGGGATGACAATCTCTAATTCCAAATGTGTTTGGCTAGGGTTTTCTTCTTGAAGCATTCCTCAACATTTGTGGGTAATGAGGGTTTATATAGGATAGGTGCAAAATGTGTGAGTCAGTCAGTACAGGCTGGCAGAAAGCATGTCTCGCGGGTGTCTCGCGGGAAGGCCTTACCCGCGAGATACTCGCAGAGACAGCTTCTCCACCTGTCCTACTCTTCGCATTCCAGCATGTGCAAGGCACATGCTTCACTTCGCGGGAAGCTAAGTCGCGACATACCCGCGAGATTCCTTCAGCTTCCAAATTGCTTGAGTTTCACACACTCTCTATCACACACCCCTTACATCAATTCCCACAACAAATAAGGGTATAAACAATTGATAGTAATTACAATCAAATTTGGCACGGAATAAAAGCCAACAAAACACATAGTTGTAAATCACAACTTTACAATCTCCCCCTTTGGCTATTCCGTGACAAAACCCTAAAACAGACTCTAGACTTAAACGTGAGTTTGGGAACACAGGCAAAACTCACTCACACCTAATTCTAGATTCTGATAAGCTCTTGAAACATATGAACAAGTAACTCCTAAAACAGAACAACAAAATATTATCATTGTATGCAGAAAACTTGAAAAACATATGGAGCAATAATAGTATGCTCAAGCAAGATGAAATAGATAACACTAGATCATGGCAAGATTAAACAGGTAATCACTATACACAAGAAATTACTATGCTCATTCACACAAGGAATGAACATCCGGATATGCAAGATGATAAGCTCATTTGAAGAGAACCATTTGCAAATCCAACACTCAACCAATGCAAAATACTCGAATTATTTGCATCTAGGAACAATCCTACTAGGGCACAAGAGTGTTCATCACTCAACCAATGCATAGAACGTATATGCATCTAGGAACAATCCTACCCGGGCACAAGAGTGTTGTAGTGAAGTAAAATGTGTGACATTGAACTTCAATAGCACAAGCATAAAGGCTGCATAAACAAAGTACTAAATATGCATGGCACATACCATAGAAGCCTACAAATTTGCAATGAAACAAACCCTTAAAGCTTACAAAAGCAACATGGGTACATGCAAATTATGCTACAAAGCATAGAGAATATCACAAAAGAAACATCTGAAATAATACTTAAATAAAGCATGCACAGTATCAAAGCTTTAAACGCAAAACAAGTAAACATAAGACAAAAAAACACTTCTTCTCCCCCTATCTTCATACTCCCCCTATCAATGACATCATCTCCCCCTTTTTGTCATGGAATAGCTAGTCATCCCCTTCTAGCTTCTGTTGAATTTCGTCCATCTAGGTTTGAAGAGAAGTGAACTGTGAATTAAGACGTCGGTGGTGAGTGTACATGATAGTCGCCAGTCCAGACATCTTTGTACTCATCTCTTAAAGAGCAGTGAAGATAGAGTTGAGCTATTCATCATTGGTACGAGTTGCAGAACTCGAGGAACCCGATGGTGCATGACTTTCTTGCTTGGTGTTCTTCTTGGCGTGGCTCATACTAGCATGGAAGACCGAATGTTGATTGGACTTGGCCTTGGATATGGACGTTCATCATCCAATGGACGGACACCTTTGAGCTTCAAAATCTTTGAAATAAGGCGAGAGAAAGGAAGACAATTCCTTGAAGCAGTTCGATCAACTGTTTTTGCCAAAATGTGAAAGATATGAGAGCACACATCAATCTCTACATCCGTGATCAGATCATTCAGAAATAAAGCTCGACCAAGGTTGATATATCCAGTGCTGGACAAGGGATAGAGATTGCTACACATGATCATTGAGAGAAGTCGTAACTCGGAAGAGAGGGATGCCACATTGATTGACTTCTTAGTGGATGAGAATTCCAAATCAGCTTCGATTTCCGCTTGGAGGGCGGCGGAGAGGTTTTTCGCCGAGTTCTTCGGTTTCCTCTTCGAGAACACGTCTCGGTGTTTTCTGTGTTTGCATCCTTCTTCCCTACTCTTGTTTAATTTCATTATTACTGCTGTGTTGCTTTAATTATGAATTAGAGTAGTTTCTTGTTTATACGCTTGTGTTTACACTATTCCGCACTTGTATTAAGTTAGTGTAAAATCAACTAAGCCGTAATTTTAATTTGGGGGTCTAAACAGCTCTTGTGTTTTTCAACACGTTTTCGAGCTTTCATCTATGTTTATGTTGGCCTTCATGTTAAAGTAAAATGAAAAATACCATCCAATTGACCATCACCTTAAGACTTAAGAGTATTGTGTCATCTTTGGAGTTTTGGGGTTCACTTGTATAAGATGAAATTGCAAGATCATTAAAGCAGCTTTTTGGAAGCTTATTAAATGAACACATGAGTAAAAACCTAATTCTATTCTCACTAATCAAGATCATGCAATGACAAAGGTATAAACTGAGGTGATGCTATATATGCAGTATGGATTTTATACTTGTCGTACACTATAAAATGATATCAACCATTTGCGGAGTTTGATGAAGGATGTGATTTTCTTTCATCAAGACTTTAAAGCTTGCATGTGTATAAGGATAATAACATTTAGAATTATTTATCGAGATAAAATTTAAATAAAAAAAACCTTGAGCATAAATAGAAAATTTAAATATAAACATAAACAAAATGAAAATATTTTTGTCATATTTTACCAATAAACATTTGTAAATTTTTATTCATATATAAAGATGATGAGAAACTATTTCATCCTTATTTAAATTAATTAAACTATTTGCATCAATTTTTTTGACTATAAATATAAAATAAATAACATATTTGATGAATTTATTTGGGACCCAAAAATTATCCTGTCATTTGACATATTTATTTTAATTTTGATGGAAGGAGCTATAATACCTCATTAGTCATCAATGACCATTTGAGATTCAACTTGTAAAATTCGGTTTAGATTTTTTAGTTAATTCACAGGGAAGTTATTAAGTATTTGTGATGGAAGGAACAACATTGCCTGAGCTTGGGTGATATTTCTACCAATGTTTTGTTTGGCCACTGGGAGAGAGAAATGGAGAAGTGATGGGGCTTGAAAGAAAGTATTTATCCTTTTCACTTGAAAAATACACATATATCAAAGGTGTTGGTCCATATATTTTAAAAAGTCGTGGTAGCAATTGGCAAGTCATTGTTTAGATCTTTTGATTTAATGTGCAATGAAAAGTTTTTAATTTTATTTTTTATTTTGTTTTATTTTGTTTTTATTTTATTTTTTATACATTAAGATTAATTCTAGTATCATATAAAAATCCACAATTTTTGCCACAACCATCCTACATGGCAAGTTATGATTGGCTGAGTTAGCTAGTTGTCTAGTATTTTTATATGAACACACCACTTCTTCTTCACCACTCATAATTTTTCACATGGATAGTTGTTGCAAAAGTTGTAGTTTTTTTATTTTTTTTATGTGTTCTAATAATTATTGTACATCCAAGGCACAAAAATGCATAGTTATACTTTTTAAAAAAAAATTAAATTGAAAATTTTGTACATAACAAGGAAGTTAAAACAAAAAACTAGAAACAAAAAATTAATCCCAGAACTTGAAGAAGATTGCCATAGATAAACTATAAATATTAAAGGGTATGGTTGCACTAACCTCTCTGAAACGTAAAAAAGCCCATAACTTTCTCATTTCAAGACTAATTCGTGATTTGTTTGTTGTACTATTAAAAGGACATTATAAGCCATTCCTAGAAAGGCTTTTCAAAGAGAGAAATCACCATTTTTATGGCTATGATATGTATAACAAAGTTTCTTTCAATCTCAGTATACTGGAGACTTTCAAAATAGACCTGAGCCTTCATTAGTTGCTCGTCAAAATAGTGAGAGTTCAAAATGACATAGAGAAAGATCAACACGGTATTGTTGCTGCCATAGTGCAAATCTGTATGAAGCCATAGAGAAATATAGTCTACAACAATGACGGGTCAAAACCTTCAAGTGGAATTCTTTGAGTTACAAATAGGAGAGTTTGTGTGCAACAATCCATTGTAGAAGAGTCTGTGAATTCGGAGCTATGTGCAATCACGCCAGTAAGTACTACATGAGGTAGCATTAGATTTAGGGTTAAGTCTATTATAAAAACTTTAATTCTATTCAATGGATATATTTCCTTGAAAATTGTTTAGGTTAAATCCTCCCTAGATTTTTTATTTTGAAACCACAATTTCAAACGTTTTTCTAGGTCATCATTCTTGGTGTTCATGTGATCTATGTTTATTTGATTCAGATCTCATGCATAATTAATTTAATTAATTATTTGACTAAGATTTGATAAAATTTGAGACAACTAGGGTCTAAAACCCTAACATCTATTATTATGTTACTCATTACAGTAGATTATACCAATTCCTAACTATCTTCTTGAATTCGTAAACTATAAATATTAAAGGGTTTGACAAAGCCATCATGTAATGAAGTTGTTTCAAGAGCTTAGGAGTGTAGTCAGGATGGTACACCAATGTATGTGGCAACTAAAAAATTGAAAAGGTGCAAGAAATTCTTGAAAGCAGGCAGTAGAGACATGTTTGGAATGTAGTGCAAAAAATTAAATGAACAAAAGAATTGTTGTGGAGAGCCGAGTAAGAAGCAGCTAGGTCTAGGCACTCAGATGACATGGACAGATTGAAATCGGAGCTAAGGTGTTTGTATGATAAAGAAAAGAAGATGTGGCAGCAACGATCATGCCTTCAGTGGTTACAAAATGGAGACCGGAATACAAGATTTTTCCATGGTACTGTTACTCCAAGGAAGCAGATAGGCCAAAAACGTATTGACCCTTGTGATGAATTAATTGATTAATTAGCCAAGTTTATTAATTAATCAAATTAACATGCAATATGCGTGGTAGTACAAACAAATCACCAATTAAACTAAGTATGCAGCGGAAAATAAATTGACAGAATGATTTGTTTACGAATGGGGAAAACTTACATGGAAAAAACCCTACCGGGTGATTTTAAGGTCACCACTCACGAAAATCCACTATAATCAAAACAATCGGTTACAAGTAAAGGAATCCCAGTACCTTATGTCAACGTACAGTTGAATCCTTATCCCAATACCTAATGGACTTGTTCAGTAGTGACAATCTCTCATTTCCAATGCGTAGCTCCTAGTACATGACTAACCAATTGCGCGGATCCCAGTACGCGACTTGATCACCAACTTAAGTAGGATGTTGCTGCAAAGTTCTTCAGTTCATCCAGACAATGAAGATCATGAAGTCGCTTGGTCATAAAACCCTACGGTGTACAAACACAATAGCTTCTTGAAGAACTAGGGCAAACTAGACACTCTTCTTCACACTTGCGAAATTGTACTCTTGTGCAACTTGTTTCAGCCCTTAAAATAATCCTTATATATATTTAGGGTTTTGAGAAAAGAAAGCCCAAACATACACTCATGGATTGGATAAAAATTAGCTTGAAAAACTGAATTTCATAAATCTCAATAGATACCCTATCTATCGAGCTAGCTGTCGAGCCACGGGCTTTAGCAGCTTTTAAACCTCGATAGATGCTAGCTGTCAAGATTTAAAATCCTGCACTTCATTCCTTGATTCTTGGACAGACTTGCATGGCTTTAACACTTGAATTTGAAACCTTGTTTCTTGAAGCATTAAACACATTCTAGATCTACCCAATTACAAGTAAAATGCGTTTTGTCAAAAGTTTAGCCAACTGCATAAAATAATGACATATGTTCCTAACATTGAATCACACATGTCTTAACAGAAGCAAAGAAATTTTATCAAGGGATTGAGGGACGAGAATGGGGTGTGGCAGGAGGATGAGACAGTGTTTTCAAGGATTTTGAATAGATTCTATGAGGAGCTTTTTATGTCCTCTAATCCACATGACTTGGACCGAATTTTGTATGGGGTTCACAAGGTTGTCACTAAGGAGATAAGGGTTGATCTGCCTAAACCATATACAGCTGAAGAAGTTGACTACGCTATAAAGGAGATGGCACTCCTAAAAGCAAGTAGACCTGATGGTATGCCTCCTCTTTTCTATCAAACATATTGGACAGATGTAGGTATAGATGTCTTTCAAGCTGTTTTGTCCAATTTAATAGTAGGTCACTTTTGAAATCTGTTAATCATACTTTTATTACTCTGATTCCCAAAGTTAAAAATCCTAAAAGAGTAATTGAGTTTAGATCTATTAGTCTTTGTAATGTGATTTATAAGAATTTATAAGATAGTTAGTAAAGTCATTGCTAACCGTCTTAAGCCTATACTAAACTCTATTATCTCTGAAACTCAAAGTGCTTTCATTGCTGATAGATTAATTACTTATAATATTCTTATTGCTTTTGAAACTTTGCACCACAAGAAGAATAGTTGTACAGGGAAAAAAGGCTTTATGGCACTAAAACTGGATATAAGTAAAGCATATGACAAGGTGGAGTGGATTTTTCTTAAAAGTATTTTGTTGAAGATGGTTTTTCAAGAGTCTTGGGTGGCTTTGATTATGGAGTGTGTTAGTATAGTTTCGTATTCTATACTGGTTAATGGTGAGCCAAAAGGTTTGATTTGGCCTACTAAGGGGTTGAGGCAAGGAGATTCTCTTTCGCCATATCTGTTTCTGTTTTGTTTAGAAGGTATTATTGCCATTCTTAGAAGTGCAGCCACACATGGGGACATTCAGGGTTTTTCTATATGTAAGAATGGACCTAAACTCACTCATCTCTTTTTTGTAGATGATTGTTTGGTATTTAGTAGAGCCACCTTGGAGGAGTGTGAAAAAATCTAGGATATCTTAGCTTGTTGTAAAGGTGCTTCATGTCAAGCTATCAATAAGGATAAAACTACCCTGTTCTTTAGCACAAAGACTGATCTCTGATGCAAGAGGCAATCAAATCTTCTCTAAATGTTCCTGCCATTCAACACTATGAGAAATATTTGGCGCTTCTCTCTTTTGTCAGTAGGGCAAAGAAAGCTTGTTTCACACAAATTAAAGAGAGAATATGGGCGAGAATGCAAGGTTGGAAAGGGAAGCTCTTCTCACAAGCTAGTAAGGAGGTCATGATCAAGGTAGTGGTTCAATCCATACCCACTTATTCCACGAGTGTTTTTAAATTGCCAATGAACCTGTGTAAAGATATAAAAGCCATGATTCAGAAGTTTTGGTGGGGGCAAGGGGACTCGAAGAAGATTCATTGGGTTAATTAGAGCTCCTTGTGTTCCTCTAAATTTGTTAGAGGTATGGGGTTCAAAGATATCTAGAAATTCAATAATGCTTTGTTGGTGAAACAGGTTTGGCGACTATTTCACAATAAGGATACTTTGCTTTATTGAGTTTTTAGTGCTAAATACTTCCCTCATGGTAAAATTTTGGATGCTTCGGACCACCCTAATTGCTCCTTCGCATGGCGAAGTATTTTGCAAGACCGTGAGGTTATCAATAGAGGTGCTATATGGAGGGTGGGAAATGAATTATCTATTGATATATGGAACCATAGATAGTTGCCTGAATCGGGATAGAGCAAGATTGTTTCTCCATGGCAAGATGCTGAGATTAGTAGAGTGCATGAATTATTCTATCCAAATACAAGAGTATGGGATTCGGGTTTGTTGGAGAGATGCTTTCTACTATGGGAGGCAGACATGATCAAACAGATTTATGTGCATGAAGGGGAGGGGGATGATGTTTTGGTGTGGCCACTTACCCCGGATGGTAACTATAGTGTAAGGAGTGCGTATCACATGTTGGCGGTTGAGGGGATTAACGAAAACTCGAGTTCATCTTCTCCATCAAAAGCTGAGAGAGTTTGGAAGGGAATTTGGAAGATCAAGACCCCTAATAAAATTCGCTACTTCCTCCAGAGAGTTGCCAAGGATTCACTACCAACTAAACAAAATTTTAAGGTTACACATATTCCGTTGGACGATACCTGTGTGATGTGTGATGATCAACCTGAAACTTTACTGCATTGTCGCTGGCTTTGTCCCCATGCTCAATCGGTTTGGAGGTCAGATATCACCTTTTCTAATATGTATACAAGGAAGCATAGAAGTTTCTTTGACTTGCAAGATGATGTGATCTAGAACAACTCGGGCTATCGTGTGGCTCTATTTTCCACCATTGCATGGAGTTTGTGGCAGCGACGAAATCAACTTAGGGAAAATCAAGGGACTTGGCCACTGCATGAAGTTGGTGACAGAGCTAAAGCTTTGGTTGTGGAGTTTTTGGAAGTAAACAAATATATTAGCAATCCAGGCCCAAGATTGGTAGCATAGCGGTCACCTCAACCTAAGAATTGTTATAAGGTTAATTTCAACGTAGCTTTGTTTGATCATTTGGGCTGTGCGGGCATTGGGGTGTGATGAAAATCAACAAGCATTCAAGGATCCATTGCATGTTCCAGTTGGGACTATTACTAAAGCAAGATCCAAGAAGATCAAAGAAGCACTTAATGGGCTGATTCAAGAGATTTGGGCTGATTCTAACGTAAGACATTCTAAGCTTGGCCCAAAGGAAGATGAAGGCGTAATAAATTTAATTCAAGCTATTGAGGGCTGATCTGGCTTAATTGGGCTTAATTTATGACGTGGATTAATGGCTGATTGATTTTCCAGCTCCATATCAGTTAATAGATATTTTTCTTAGTCTGGAGCATTTATTTTTGGACTAGATCTACCTTAATTTTAGGCTTTTATTATTTAGAACGTTTTTAGCTATTTTTCCTATTTGGGATATGCTAATTTCAGACCAAATCAACTTTTATTTAGGGTTTTATTATTTAGTACATTTTTTATATTTTTCTATTTTCAGTCATGCCTTATAAATAGCATGCACTCATTGTAATAAGGAATTATTGAATAAAAATCAGAAAAGGTGAGGCTTTGCTCTTCTTTTGGTTCTTCAAGAACTGTGAACTTATCAGGGATTCTTCCTTGTGGCGTTCAAACTTTATACCTTTGGTTCATGATTCTATTATAATCATTGGGTCAAGGTCTGTTATTTATACCTTTGGTTCGCGTTTCACTTATAAACGTTGGGTCAGGGTTCTATCAAAATCTGAATTTTAGCTTTCTTGGGCAATTATTCCAATACTGTTTGTTGGGTCTCAAAGCGTGTCGTTTGAGGTTTGCATCATTTGGTATCAGAGCACAGGTTCTAAAATCAGTTTTCTTTCCCTTTATCTTTTATTTCCTGTTATCATCCTGTCTTGTTCCTTTTGTGTTCTTTGTTTCTCGTTCTTATTTTGTGACGTGCACTAGGTTAAAATCGTACACCAAGCTTCCCAAAAAAAAAAAAAAAAAAACTTGAAAAAAAGAAAAAAAAAAAAGAAAAA